>NC_080570.1:165652955-165952955 GCF_030247185.1 Malaya genurostris | reverse complement strand
CGTTGGTTGGCGGCCATCACAATCGTTCAATCAGCGAACCTGATAATCTGCAACGTTGAAGCAGTGTGTTTCACTCGAAAAGACCAGTTTTAATTAAATGTTTAGTTATCTTGATTATTTTAAATATATGGACGTCAATCAATCAAAAAGTTACAATATGCAGAAACAATTTGTATTCACCTGCCAAATGCGAACCGTAAAATAATTTTAGGATTGTTAGTAGAGTTCAGTAGTGCCACAAATAATGTTAAAAATCTATTGTGAAGGTTTATTGTCGATTGCATATTGTCGAATGCACTAACAACCTTGAGCATAGCATAGGTATAGATTATTTTCATCGATTGCACTGAAACATTCTTGCTAGCAAAAACGAAATAATGATTCTATATTTGCATATTGATGCATCAATCTACTGATAGTCTGAGAATGTTATGGAATTAAAAAAATCTGTCAAGCGTTTCAAACACACGTACGGAAAAGAAAAATAAACTAGCGGAAGCACAATGATGGAATTACAGTGGCTTGCCAATAAAACATATTTCTGTTTCATTTTGATCCAGGAAACAAATATTTTATGGAAATGAAGTGAATTGCATAACATACAACAGAAGGGCCCTTTGCCTGTCGATTTATAATACTGATATCAAATGCATTGCTTGATTGAAGTTAATGTTATTTAGTTTCATTTGTCTGCCTTAATTGTCGTATGTAAGGCTGAAGATGAAGATAAAACATCGGGCCAGAATTAGGTCATTGCCTCTGGCTGCGTTTGTTTGGTTTTATTTATGCTATTTCATAACCAATTTAAACCAGTTCTGACCAGCATGTGTTGGTTGCATTAACGGAGTTGAACCTAAGCCGCCGCTAAGATATTATCGGTTTTAATTTTCTTTTCTTTCATTTATTCCAGCGCCACTATCCCACTATTGATACATTCTATGTACTTTAAATTGCTGTTGCTCGATTTGGTAAAGTTGTAATAGAATAATACTTTTTTCCATTCGAGACTTCCATTAGTTCCGAGTGTTTGAATTGTGCACAGTCAACAGGCCATGTTGAGTAAAGATGAGAATAGCATGAGATTAAATCTAAATTCACCGGATTTGACGATAGGATATGTCACTTATTCAATAAATTTATAATAAAATGTTATGTGACTTGTGATTGTTTGTGAAAAAAAAACATCAGCACTTCTAGCCCAAATGACTGATTTTATGAAATTGTTTAAATTGAAATCAATTAAAAGAAATTTCAAGGGGTTTTGCGGGGCGGATGTTGAATGCCAGCATAAAAGTCGATGATCGGGAATAAACTTGATCATCGTATACTGCGATATCATGCTGTTAGTAGATTCGGTTGGTTTGATTTGGGTTTAACTGAATGTTAAAGTGATGGCCATATGCATTAATGAAAAGATTGTTGTCACAGTCATCAGTAACAACGATTGTGTTCAAGAAGTTGCTGTATTCGATTAGATCTTTTTCGAGATAGTAAACTGGTGCGGCTTTCAATCTTTACTCGTTGAATGTGATCAGCTAGATACAATGAAGGAGCTAAGAATTCTAGGTAGACAAGCCATCGTAATAGAGATTAGTCCCAATAGGTCAATAGGTATGGAAAGAAGCCCATCCTTTGTATGCGTGTTGTTAATAATAGCAAGTAGACATTTCCACTCTCTCTATTCAATACGTTTCTATTGCGTGCCCTGATGGTTTCACTCGATCCCCTGATTTATAGTAAATTTGAAAAGATTTTACTTGAAGACTCGATAATATAGATCAATCAGAAGGATATAACTTCTGTGTAGCAAATATGATTCGAACATTATTAAATAACGTAGATTCGTTCGATTCGCTCTTCGCCGTTTACCTTGGACCAATCCTCATCAACTACCGACCTATGAAAGTCGCGGATTGCTAATCGGTCTAGACACACTGCAAGTAAGACGGGAGCTATCGCGTGCTTTAATGATAGCAGACGTTTTGAATGGTAGAATCGACTGCCCCACTTTGCTCCGTGAAATCAACATCTATGTTCGTCCTCGAGCTCTCCGCAATAACGCTTTTCTTCGACTTCCTTTACGCCGCACTAACTACGGGATAAACGGTGCGATTATCGGCTTACAACGGTCATTCAATCGAGTGTCATCTGAGTTCGACTTCAATCTTTCACGGCATAAAACAAGGACCAAATTCTTACATAGTATTAGAATTAATCATTAGGACCACATCGTGTCTGTTGATTTTACAATAAATAAATATTAGAGGTAGTGGTAAGAAACGCGGACAAAAGGAGCTCTCCACCAACATTGAACATTAAATCACAACTCGCTCATAATCTATACCAAATTGTTCATATTTATGGAAAAAGTGACTGTTTCGAGGAATTTTTACATTCTTTGCATTGTTACTTTAAACGACTAAATCAATTTTTGCAGTCGCGTGGAGCACTGTTAAACCTTCCATTTGAGTCTAAGTTTGTAAAAATCGGCACAGACATCTCTGAGAATTCGAAGTGAGTTCCGGTTCGGAATAATCGTCCACTTTTTTTGGTACTTCCGGAACTGAATGTTGCAAGAGTCGGTTTAGTTAACAATCAGTCAACAAGGTTTACAAACAGTGCTGCAGGTTTTTTACGTTACTGGCTTTAAGCAATGGTTTGGAATTTTGAACATTCTTCACCGTTCAATTCGAATTGTATTTTTAATCGCAATTTTGGGTACTGCCAGAATCGGTATATTCAAAATAAATGTGTGTAGAGTCTAACTAGATCAACAAATTAAAATATTTGACTTAGCAGGTTCGAAGATTACGTTTTTTTACATGATCACTCATTTTTTAAATTAAAATTTTTGTCCACATAATCATCTAACGCCCGAGTTGAAAATCATATAAAGTTAAGGAATTTTGTGTGGGATTTCAAAACACAGTCATTTTCGTGATATGTTATTTGCAATTAAGGTTGTATTAAATACATTTCAGCAATACGTCAACAAGTTGAACTAATTGACATGTCTGAATGAATTTGAATAAATTTTACAGTCAGATAGGCGTTACATTACGGCACATGCGTTATTTTTTAGTGTGAACTAACTCAAACAATCTAAATGAGTTTATTTTCCAAATCAACTCAAGTTCGTGTCAGTTACTATCCAGACGAGAAAAAATTGTTTCAATGAGACTGTTTAAATGCCAAGAGAAAGATATTATCACACAACTAGATGTTTTGAGAAGAGGTTTTTCGGTATTCCATCGCTCCAACAATGCGCACTAATATTTGCTATCGATGGTGTTTTTCGTTTTTTGAGGTAGTCCACGAAAACTATAACATGACAATCCCTGAGAATCCATTTTAGGACCTTTCGGCTCAATTTAACCTCTCTAGACCACTTAGAAGTATTACTTGCGTACTGACTTTAGTCCTTTGTCGGGAAATCATTCTGTTCTATGACGTATAATAATTGATCCAGGTAACGTCAACAGTTATCAACCGACACCAGAGGTCTAACCGAATCTTCATCAGCATAGGCAAACATGCTTCCGAAGTGTGCTCGCGTTCGTCTTTTTAGCCCTCAGCATTCATGTGCGGCCTCCCTCTGTCTCCCTCTACCTTTTACATCTGTAGAATCTTGCTTAAACTATGGTATTACCGCTCTATACTAATCTTTGCGTACTTCACTTTCCGGTTTTTCTTGATACCGATTGATTGATTCCGGAATAACAAGACACAAATCTCCAAATAACTAGGGAAACGTACCACTTGAGTCAATTAGTTCTGAACAGAGCGATTTGATTTCAAAGATGTTTTTTTCATAATCGACCATGTGAACAGTGATAACTTTCTAGAAAATTGTTCATACATTTCTCTAGTTTGTAGATCTGGTTGGAAATGTTAGAAAAAATCTCACTTCAGTTATACCAGTCCCAAGTTTGCGGTTCCG
The DNA here is from genome assembly GCF_030247185.1 of Malaya genurostris. Lineage (NCBI taxonomy): Eukaryota > Metazoa > Arthropoda > Insecta > Diptera > Culicidae > Malaya > Malaya genurostris. Next base: position 165,949,015 of record NC_080570.1, on the reverse strand, counting down.
AAGGTGCCGGAAATAGTCATCCAACTCCTGAATTTCATCCGGATCCGACATCCGGCTCCGGAATAACAAAGTGATGAGTGCTTACACGGGCAAAGTTTTGATTTTAGAAATTAGTAAATGGAATCATGACTTACGGAAAAGAGTATATTTTCATGTTATAATAATACACCATTATTAAAATTTCTTGGATCATGAACCAATTGGACAAACTTCGCAGAAATTTAAGCGTTACGCAGTTAACAACATTGATGGGTATAACTTATGGCGTGTTTCTGCTACAATGATTAACTTGCAACAAAAATTCAGGTGTTATGTTTGTTTATGATATAAATAGCAAAACAGTGAAAAGTACTGCGAATTTATTTTAATCTGAATCATTTTAATTTATAATCCAAATATTGTGTGTTTACTTGCATCCATTATTCCGGTTTTGATTTAGTGTTAGAGTCCGGTTTTGATTTAGTTCCGGTTTTGATTTAGTGATTTAGTCAAACGAATTGCGTGAAAAAAACACGTGTGAACCGAATTTCATAAAATGAACTTTTGTCAAAACTCTGCAAATACCGCGGAGTATTTTTTATTTTATTTTTTTGAATAAGTCGTTTGCAGAATCATCTAATTTAAAATGTTCAGGTGAATCAATACAGCCTGTGTTGTTATATCTCTGAAACAAATTAATCAAAATGGTCGAACAAGGTAATGGAGTTCCAAATTTATAGTCGAATTTATTTTTCGGCTAGCTCTCGGAATATCCTAACAACAGCCAAACCAAATGAATAAGAATGCATTTAGATATATTCATACAAATTGTAACGTTGATGTTTGTCAAATGAAAGGCGTAGCTGTGCTTAGTCTTTTATGATGCCGATTCTCTGTTCATTATCTTTAAGTTGTCCATTCTCTGTTTGCCGATGAGTGAAAAAAAAAACACAATTTATTATAAAATGATTAGCCTCAGGATCAAGTAAACATTTTAACCTTTTATCCACACCCTATAGTGTTCAGGAACGAGAATTAACATAAAAGAATTTTGGATCCAGATTGGATTATTCTTGAAAGAATATGGGTTTGAAAATTAAAGAATGCATAATAGTGTTTACTTTGTTGAACCAAGTGATAGTATAGTAAAAAAAATTCTTTCTGATAACTAAATGTAGGAAAAGAGAAACTACTGCAATTGTAGCCTTTTACGACAAGGAAGCAGGAACCCAGTGGATCTACTTTTGGCTACAATTTTTTTGCCACCGGATTCCACACGTCCTCTTGGCTGGTCCTATCCGGAGAAAGATAATAGGACACTATCAATCTCCTATTGAACCCTAGATGTAGTAGATATTGTGTGCTCAATCTTTAGTTGAGCAAATAAAGCTAAAGATGATGCAAACTGCTAAATTAAAACACTATGAATGATTACAACACAACCACTTTTTTCAATCACAGTACGGAGATATTTTTCTCATTTCGATGTGAAACAGAGCTATTGTGTATCTGCAGAAACATTCCCCTGTTCCATTTCGATGATGAAACATTTAAAACAAGTCGGAAGAATGTCGTGTATTTAACGGGGTTCACCTTTTTCAGACTCGTCGATAGAATTTTGCATACGATAAGTTGAACGTCGTTCGATGGGCTGTCCGAGAACTATTATCGGGCGAAATAATAGCAAGAGAGATCGGGAGACAGTGCAAAGGCTGAAAGACTGCATCAGGCACGGAATTCGTTATGCAATAGAAAAAACAAACGACGTCGCAGGTTATCGTGATTTGTTGTAGGATAATTAATAATTTGTTGGTATCTTCAATAACACGATCAGCGCGCACTGTTGTGCCATTGGCTCCAGCGACACCCGACAGCTTTCTTTGAATTGTGGAGCTGTTTGTGTGGACTGAATTGATACCACCACACTAGACAGTGATCTAGAGCTTAGCGGTTGGTTGGTTGGTTGGTTGTTCTACTGAGACGTGCTCCACGAAAAGGAATAGAAGCAGTGTGCATTTCGCTGTCAGTGCAGTTCTAGCTCTAGTGCCCAGTCGTCATCAATCCGCCGTCGTCAAAATGAGTATGAGTAAGTCGAAGTCAAGTAATTCAATGTTGGATGAACTTTAACATTTAGCCGTGTTCTTCAGGTTCATACACCGAAAGCAGTTCCGAAGAGGATGATTTGTCGCCACGAGACAAAGTTCAACAGAATTCCAAGGGATTATCGGATTTCTGTGTCCGTAATATCAAGCAGCACTCGTTCGGCCGTCATGAGATAGAAATCGCAGAACAAGAGATGCCCGGAATCCTTGCTCTACGGAAGCAAGCTCTCGAGGATAAACCATTGAAAGGGGCCAATATTGTCGGCTGTACGCACATCAACGCGCAAACCGCTGTGCTTATCGAAACCCTCATATGTCTCGGGGCCAACGTTAGATGGGCTGCCTGTAATATTTACTCGACACAGGTAATTGCTCAATGATAGATAGAACAAGCGAGTTAGTTTCTTATCTGAATGAAAGTATGTATGATAAGAGTCCACCAGTTCAAAGTGTGGTATCATGTTCTAAATTAAGTGGTTCAATTTAGAAAATATTGATTACTTTGCGAAGTGATTTGTGTTTGCCTAATTAATCTATTCCAGAATGAGGTTGCTGCAGCATTGGCGGAAAGCGGGGTTCCCATATTTGCATGGCGGGGTGAAATTGAGGAGGACTTCTGGTGGTGCATTGATAAATGTGTCCATGCAGAAAACTGGCAACCGAATATGATTCTGGATGACGGAGGCGATGCCACCCATCTGATGTTGAAAAAGTACCCGGTCATGTTTAAGATGATCAAGGGAATTGTGGACGAAAGCGTCACTGGAGTGCATCGCTTATATCAGCTATCAAAGACAGGCAAACTTACCGTCCCGGCAATGAACGTCAAAGATGCGATCACCAAAACAAAATTTGATAGTTTATACAGTTGTAAGGAGTCGGTTATAGATAGGTAAGTATGACCCCGGGAGAAACCCACAGTTTTCTGAGTATTCAATTTCGTTGCAGTTTGAAACGTGCCACCGATATCATGATTGGGGGCAAGCAAGTAGTCTTGTGCGGGTACGGTGAGGTCGGCAAAGGATGTGCCCAAGCCCTAAAGGGGCTTGGTTGCATCGTATATGTTACTGAGATCGATCCGATCTGTGCTCTTCAAGCCTGCATGGATGGTTTCCGTGTAGTCAAGCTGAATGAGGTGATACGGACCGTTGACGTCGTGATCACGTGTACTGGCAATAAGAATGTGGTGACCCGTGAACACATGGATAAAATGAAAAATGGATGCATCGTGTGTAACATGGGCCATTCAAACACGGAAATCGACGTCAACAGTCTGCGAACTTCGGAACTGCAGTGGGAGAAAATGCGTTCCCAGGTCGATCACATCATTTGGCCTGGCCCAGACGGGAAGCGCATCATTTTGCTGGCAGAAGGACGTCTGGTTAATTTATCTTGCTCAAGTGTGTCGTCGTTCGTTGCCTCAATAACTGCGGCCACTCAGGCACTGGCACTAATCGAACTTTTCAATGCTCCACCCGGGCGATATAAGGCAGATGTCTACCTTTTGCCGAAAAAAATGGGTAAATCAAATGTTTTCAGTTTGTGGTAAGACTAATCTTATCAGCAAGCATCTATTTGCAGATGAGTACGTTGCAAGTCTGCACCTGCCGACACTGGATGCTCATCTGACGGAATTGAGCGACGAGCAGGCTCGTTACATGGGCCTAAACAAAGCTGGGCCATTCAAACCCAACTACTACAGGTATTAGTTGTTTGATACATCAGGTAGAAAACAGCAAGCATTTTATGAAACCCGTTGACAAGTGTTCGTATCACAACACTATAACTGTCACAGGTCGTTTTTTTTTATTTTCGAACACTAATAGCATACATAATGGGGAATATTGTTAATTTTAAATTAGTTGATCTATTGAAGATAGTGTCGTAGGATAATTTAGGTGCCGTAGACTATTAGAACGTATGAAAGATAAAAAACTAAGCAGCTGAAAATCGAAACGAAACTCTTCCGCTTCCACTGTTTATGAAGAGTCGAGAAAGGCACGGATTTATTATGCATTCTTCTTGTTGAAAGTTTTTTTTAATAACACATAATTTTCAAGAACAACTGACGCACTGCTGAACAGATTTCATTTGATGAGTCAATTAAAGTGATACGCTAATAGAACGGCTTTATCAACAATGACATCGCTTTTGAATTTGAAACGCCAGTAGTATGTAGCATAGCAGAATACCACTTAGATTGATAATTATTTACTTTCAAGAGTTTTGGTTGCTCGCAGCAAGGTAATATTTGATGAAAATTTCGATTATTTTGATATCGTTTATGGATGCACTTGTTTCCAGTAAGTATTTCACATCCTTCAATAGTTTCAATAACTAAATAAAATTCGGCATAACGAGCGGTTGATGCAAAATTTAGGAATATTTCGCCTATTTTTAGAGTTCCACTAATTACCTTGTTTTGGTGATAATTTCACAGCCCTGTTAGGAATATTCGAACATACGTAAAAATAATTTGCAACACAGAAAAAGATTTTTCACATGACTGGATTTATTTTGTTGACTGACTACACTAGTACATTGAACCCTTATCTTCCTCGTACAGAAAGTATATTGGGACCTTACCAAACTTTTCCCCCATGTCCACCCATTCAATGTGACGAATTAGGAAGCGAGCCGCTAACCCGTAGCCAAGCTGTGGAAGGCCCAGGTTGATCACTTTAATGAACTTGAAAAAGTTATTCTCTATGGTTAGGTCCTGCCAGGCTCGTTTTGTGCAATGATATTTCATATAGGGATAACATCCAGTTCGCAAAATGTGGTAATTGGTTCCCGAATCCAAGGTCCAGTTGAAGTGAGATCGTCCAAAATGGTCGTTCATAACATCACGGTACTAAACGAAGCATACATTAGTATTGTAGTTTTTTTTGCAGCTCTTATGTTCGACAGTCAAACCTTTATAAAGTAGGAAGTCCAGGGGGGTTCGTTGCATTGCTTCAAGTAGGTCGTAAGCACCTCCGATACCTTTGGCTTAGAATGATTTATAATTTTCAGAAAAGACATAATCTGAAAACAACAATGGTATATTGTAATCAAAGTTGGCTGCGACGAAATTAAATTTAAAAAAAAATAATCAGATCTAGTGAAAAGTGAATCGGTTTGACTTCAAGATTTACGATCGTTTATTGAACTTTTTTTCGTAACGATAATTTACATGTCACCTGATTTATAATTCTTCGAGGTGTATTATATTACTTTCGCTTCGATTAATTGATTCCATCATGTCTAACGATCGATTTCGCCAAATACAACGTCCAGTGTACCGATGATGGCCACAATGTCAGCTAGCATGTGGTGTTTTCCGATTTTATCGATAGCGGCCAGATGAGCAAAACCGGGTGCCTTTATCTTACAGCGGTATGGCTTGCTGGAACCATCCGAGACCAAGTAGATACCAAACTCTCCCTTCGGAGCTTCAATTGCAGTGTAGGTAGATCCGGGCGGAACTTGATAGCCTTGCGTGAACAACTTGAAATGATGAATTAATGCTTCCATAGAATTTTTCATTTCGGCACGAGTTGGTGGACACAGCTTAGCATCATCTGTTCTTATATCCCCAGCCGGCATCTGGTTTAAACATTGATCGATTATGCGTAATGATTGACGCATCTCCTCTAAGCGACAAAGATAACGATCGTAACAATCTCCCTTTGTACCGATCGGTACGTCAAATTCCACCAGATCGTAGGCATCGTATGGTTGCGCCTTGCGAAGATCCCACTTAATACCGGATCCGCGTAGCATAACACCACTGAATCCGTAATTTAAAGCATCTTCCGCTGTTACAATGCCAATGTCCTGAGTACGCTGTACCCAAATGCGATTGGTGGTAAGAACATCTTCCGTTTCATCCAAACGTTCAGCAAACTTAGAGCAAAATTCGTATATATCATCCAGCAGACCAAGCGGTATATCCAGTGAAACACCACCAGGACGTACGTAAGCTGCATGCATACGTGCACCGGACACTCGTTCGTAGAACTCCATCAACTTTTCTCGCTCTTCGAACAGCCAGAAGAAAGGTGTCATTGCTCCTACATCAAGACCATGAGTTCCAATAGCCATGATATGATTCAGAATTCTAGTTATTTCCGCAAACAGTACACGAATATATTTGGCACGTAACGGTATATCAATGTTGAGCAGTTTTTCCACGGCCAAAGAGTAACACTGCTCGTTACACATCATAGAAACGTAATCCAACCTGTCGAAGTACGGCAAAGCTTGGGTATACGTTTTATATTCAATTAGTTTCTCGGTACCGCGATGCAACAGACCAATATGTGGATCAGCCCTCATTACGGTTTCACCATCCAGTTCCAGCACCAAGCGCAAAACTCCATGAGCAGCTGGATGTTGCGGACCAAAGTTTAATTTCACATTGCGGACCGTCTTTTCCACCGGAGCAATCTTGCTGTTCCATGGGGGAATTTTCCACTTGGATGTGACTTCATCCGGATACATTACGGCTGCATTGAACTGTTCGATGAATTCCTGGTCTGGATACCATTTGCCGGCGTTACGGCGCTGCTGAGAATTATATAAAGCACCACCGTTTTTCAGCAAACAACTGGTTATGTAAACATTTGATGCCGCCCGTTTCACCACCGAATTGAGGACCGAAAATGCCATTTCGCGATAAATATGCGAATATTTCAAATATATTAAAGACTGATGCACACAAAGAACACCGTTTAGCAATGAATTCAAAGGTAGGTAACAAACTATTCGTTATCTAGCGTTGCTGAAAATATTTTTCGCAAAGTTCGTACCAGGACATGAGCTGCCAAGGAAAAGTGACATTTGGCAAACATTTTTTTATTCGTTAGGCTGTTCCCAATGCTGTTTTATTTTATGTGGGCTGATCTATTTTAGATCTACGAATAAAACATGTCGATCGCAGTGCTGAGATCTAGTTCTATTTTTAAAGCAAAACTTTGAAACAGATGAGTTTGTTTCAAATGTAAAATTAAAAATTTGAAACACGAATCGAAAACTGTTTTAAATTTCTTGGGTGAGTGTGTGTGAAATAGGTGAAATATGACTACCTCAGAGAACTGACAGATGTCTTCCGCAAACATGTCTGAAATGTCAAAGCGTCGAAGCTGTAAATGTTTTGCACTGAATAATCCAGTTTAATTCAAAGGCACTCTAACTCACTATCACCCAGAAATTATTCTAGAAGTTCATTCATTTCGTTTGTGTGTTTCTTATTTGAAACATCACAATTAGCTGCCACAACACAAAGATAATTTCATTTCCATATGTTAACTTCGCCAGTTGACGTGGAATCCCAATGCTCAACGTCAGGTCGTTCAACTTTTAGTCTGATAAAAACATTTCATAATGCAAAACTCAAATTTGTTATTATCTTAATTGTGGTTCAGTGCTGATCATCAAATTTTCGGACCAATTTGTGATTCGTCCATTGATTACGAAACTTTCATCTCACCACTGCTACAAAGAGAGCTCAGACGAAAAAATTCAATTTGTTCTGTCCTATTGTTTGTGAAATCTGCATTGAATTTAGAAAATTTGTCTGAAATCTGTATTTTGTACGAACTTTGTATTCGCATGTAAAAATTTATACAATACAGATAAATCTGTAAAAATGACATCTCTGGTTATAATTCATTTTAACTGTGTTTTTTCGAGTTTTTCTTTCCTTTGAAAAATGCTACAAAACCAAACAATTTACACGATTTTCTTAATGAACCTAGAAATAAATACTTCTAAAGTACTCAGAAATTTAGTAAAAAATTATATAGAATTTGGTGAAGATTATAGGAAAATAAAAGTAAAAAAATTTCTTGTTAATCTCTTCTACCTATGTCTGATTAAAAAGTATCTCAATTGTTTATGAACTTTTGTTAGATGCGCCGTAGAATGCACCCAGGTGTACAAAAACTTAGAAGAAATTCAGCAGCTAGAAGTTCTATATGGAAGATCTATCGCCCTTATTCTGAATAAAACAAACTAGAACAAACGTATCCCCAGCAAGCCGTTCTAGTTATATTCTTCGACCAATTCTTCTGTCAAATTTAAAACTGGATTTTGCATGATGTATTCTGGTCGAGTTCGAGTTTTCTATAGAAAAGCATCGTTCGATCGAATTACAGAATGCAAATTTTACTTTTGATCGATGTACAGAATGGGACTGATGGCTGATGATTTTGTGTAAAACACTATTTTGCGCAACTGAGTAGCCACAAGTAAGCGTGTAAACAAATGTGACAGCTGTCCCAATCGAAGAGAAAAAAGTTATTTATTTTCTTTGTGGGGTCCAGACGGCTAAGACCGCTCAGTTTCAAGTTCGTCAATATATTTACTAACTTTAATTGAAATAACATTACTAACTGTTTACCAATCGAAATTATGGAAAATGCGTTTGCTCCCATAAGTGAAGCTTGTATAAAAGCTTTAAGTGATAAGACCTACGAGAAGCGTAAGATTGCAGCATTGGAAATAGAAAAGTATGAATTTGTAGTATAAATACGTGTTTTCTATATCTATCGTCTACAATTACAGAATGGTAGCCGATTTCAATGCGAAGAAAAATGTTGTGCAAATTCGACGGATCATCGATGTTCTGAGCAAAGATTTCGTTACTTCGAACGATTCTAATAAGAAGAAGGTTTGAATATAATAACTAAATTTTTGCAAGAATTGAATGTATTACTTCTAGGGTGGATTGATTGCACTAGCGGCTACTAGCATTGCACTGGGTAAAGACACGGAAAAATTTTTAGACGAGATTGTTAACCCGATTTTGAACTGCCTAATGGACACCGACACGCGAGTTCGCTATTTTGCCAGCGAATCTCTTTATAATGTGGTTAAGGTCTCTAGAGGGTCCATTATACCTCAGTTCCCAAGTCTATTCACTTCTTTGAGTCGTTTGGTAACCGATCCGGATCAGACTGTCAAAAATGGGAGTGAGCTACTGGATCGGCTACTTAAGGATATTGTTATCGAATCGTCCAGTACGTTCGATCTGGACGCGTTTATTCCTTTGATAAGGGAACGTATTCTGGCCAAGAACTCGTTCGCGAGGCAGTTTATTATTTCGTGGATCTCAGTGTTGGATGCCGTACCGGAAATCAATATGGTAGTCTATTTACCGGAGATTCTGCTAGGATTGTTCCAGATGCTAGAAGACAACATGCCGGAGATTCAACGAATGTGTGAAACGCTATTGCAGCAGTTTCTTAAAACGATAAAATCCAATCCGACAGCGGCAAACATCCCGGAAATGATGAATGTATTGATTGTACAAGCTCAAACCAGCAACACTTTGGTTCAGTTTACGGCCATCTGTTGGATAAATGAGTTTGTCCAATTGGCAGGAAGCGATATTATTGGATTTGCATCGGGAATTTTCACGGCTATTCTACCGTGTTTAGCTTTCGAGAACGAGTCAAAAAAGCACATCAAGGATTGTGCCACCGCAGTGAATATCCACTTGTTGGAGTTGGTGTCTGCCAAGGACGATAAGCGAAAGAATCTGGATAAAATGGATCTCGACTCAGTGATGGAAGTTCTCCGGCAGTACCTCATCCACAGTTCGGTACCAACCAAGATCGCTGTATTGAAATGGATTCATCATTTATTCACGGAAGTTCACGATGAAATGTCCAGTCATGCAAAAAATTTGTTTCCGGTGTTACTCAGGGACTGTTTATCGGACAGCTCTGATGAGGTAGTGCTACAAGCGATTGTAGTACTTGCTGAAATAGTGAATTCTGCTACGGCTAAGGGCAGTGACTTCGACCAGTTGCAGTATAAGCATTTTCTCGTGGAATTACTGACTCAGTTTAGTGAAAATAAAATTTTTCTCGAGAACCGAGGAACGCTGATTATACGGCAGCTTTGTCGATTGTTGAATGCAGAGTTTACTTATCGAACGTTTGCCGAAATACTGCTAGAGGAAAATATCAATCTGCGGTTTGCTTCTACCATGGTTCGCACGTTGAACATGATTTTACTTACGACATCCGATTTATTCGATCTGCGAAACTCCCTGAGAGATATTAAAACGGACAAATCAGCTTCCCTGTTCGAGTGTCTCTATCGCTGCTGGTCACATTGTGCGGTATCAACCCTGTCTCTATGTCTTTTGGCTCAGTGCTATCAACACGTTTCTGAGATTGTGATTCTGTTGTAAGTTGAAATCGTTGTTCATTTACTGTGAGGAAGGATCGATAAATTTTGTGCTTTTCAGTGCCGACATGGAGATTACCGTCGATTTTATGGTAGAGATAGACAAGCTAGTTCAACTGATTGAATCTCCTATCTTCGCTTGTTTGTGATATCAATGTAATACAGCAGTTTTCTTCATAATTGAATGTCCATTTTTTTTAGCACTCCGGCTGGCACTGGTTTCTCATGCGAATGATAATGTCGATGCACAGCACTTGTCTCGTGCACTTTATGGAATCCTGATGCTACTTCCCCAAACAGAAGCATTCAATTTGCTCCGAAATCGGCTGCAGTGCGTACCCAATTATTGGGGACAACCAGCACAGATGTATTAGAGCTAAAAGAGGTTTCATTTCGATGGGTCTAATATTTTTTTCTTTTCGCAGCAAATGTAAATCGACGAATGAGGCTCAAAGTATGGTTAATTTTGATAAACTGTTTACACATTTTAAGAAGATTCAGGACTTGCATCACCGGCAAAGGTTAGAACAGAGGAAGAAAAATCAGTTTTAGGCAGAGATTTTCTTTCATCTAATACTAGGTAGCCTATGAGAAAGAAATATAATGCAGCATTCCAGCTTGTTACAGATACGTTTAACTGTATTTATTACGCTTCGAACCGAAAACTTTGCTTACATTATTAGATGGGATAGTTGAGAAGCACATCCTGCCGTGCTAATTCGAGTAACATGGGATCATCGAAGAACTTGTTGATCGATACATCCTCGGAAAGACCCTTTCGGCGACGTGTTTTAATCATAAATTCTCGAGCCAAATGCGTCGCCGGTTGTGGTTCTAGTGGGCGGATTATAATGCTCTTGTCCAACGGATCACCAGGAACAATTTGCCAGTGATGAAACACAGAGAGACAGAAAGCCTGTCCTTGAGTGTGAGTGCGCAAATCGGTTTCGAAGCCGAATGAATCGATGGCTGGAATAAACGCTTTGATGGTGTAAAGTGGAGAACCAGGAACGGGAGCATCTTGCGTTACATGACCTCGTCGTCTGGCTAGAACGGTATAAACCGATGACACGCAATCGGCCGGGGCTTGTACTTCTACGAATAGATACGGTTCCATCAGGCGTGGTGTTGCCATCAAGAAAGCAGAATAGGCAACTCGGCGAGCAGTTGGAATAATCTGTCCTCCTCCTCGATGCAACGGTTCCTGGGCTATGACGGCATCCAGAATTTTGAACTTGACATTTCTAATTGGTTCTTCACACAAAGGACCTTCACGCGTTCCCCACTGAAAACCTTGTACAATAGAATCCTTAACAGCTCCTAGCAGAGCCTTGTCCACTTCAAACGGCAATGTATCATCGACCAAGATATTGGGACCAGTATTATCAGGACCAAATGCCCAAATCGAGCGAGCCGCTAGCAAATCCCAGTCGTAGTTAATTTGAAAGAATTCACCAAGTTTCTTTTTGTTCCAACCGATGCATACCGTTTCATTCTCAATGTCTTCAGCCAAACCTTTTTCCAACGGTTCAGCAATCATTGTAATTTTGTTTTTCTTATTTGGAGTTTCGGCGAAACATTTCAACGAACTTGTTTCGACCACACTTTCGCAAAAAGCCACCACTGGATCGGCCACTTTAATATCAATCTCCGAATACATTTTGCGCAAATCGTGCATAACGCAGTCCAAGTATAGCTCACCTGTACCAAGAATTACATGCTCTCCCGATTCTTCCACTCGTGTCGAAAGCAGAGGATAAGATTTGTTTGCTTTCCGCAAACCGTCCAACATTTTCGGTAGCTCTGACGGATTTACGGGTTCAACTGCAATCTTTATAATACTCTGAGTGTTGAATTTCAACGGACGGAAAATGAAAACATCCTCATTCATTTGTACGTCCGTGATGGTAGATGTCTTCACGATACACTGATCGATGCCTTCAATAAGTACCCAATTTCCGGCCGGAACTCTATTCAGTTCCACCTTGTACCGTGCTTCGTAAATCCACAGACGTCCAACTTGTAGCGTACGTGAGTCTTCCTCATCAACGAGTGAATAGTTTTCCCCCAAAACTCGTACTTCCTGACCAGCATGCAAAGTTCCGCTCATTATTCTGGCCAGCACTTGAAAGAAGGTACAATCCTCTGTTGGGTACATCTTAGAGCTGTGCACCATCAGTTGGGCATTTTGATCACAGTTCAACATATCCTGATAGATACCGCTTTCTTTTACACCCGTGTAGATGTGATCGATTTTGGTTTGGGCATTGTCAAGTGGCGACTGAATATGCTCCACGCACATATCGACAAATCCACTGAAATCCCCGATGAATCGACTGCAGATTAGCCGCAGCAAAGGACGAATATTGCATTTCATTTCTTCCTTGGTGACACGAATATTCAACTCAGACAGCGTATCAACCAGAGTGGTGTCGACATCACCAACGACCTGAGCAAAAAGTTTATACAACGGTTCCAAAATAAACTCAACAAAACTTCGGTGTGCCGAGCTGTGTGGCGGTTTCTTTGTAAATTTGCGACTGAAAATAAACAAAGCATCATAATTATTATCATCCCAACCTGTGCGGGACTGAAAATGAAAATGCTTACGATTTATTGTGAAAGTACATGTCGCCCCACAGTCGTCGAGAGAAGTCACTTGGATTTACACCGTCGTAGGTATCCGCGTAGAGTTGTGCGAATGATTTCAGTGTAAAGCAAAATCCATACAGTGAACTAGCAAAGCACACATTGCCAAGGATAGGTGAAACTTGTTTTATGGTTGAATCACCGTACAAAGTAAGCAATCCGTTGATTTCCTCTACAATGTGTTTCAATTTAAAGTAGGCATCCTGAGGGGGAAGTTTTAATTCGAGCATTAAGCGATCGATTTTGTTTATGCACACTGTAATGGCTTGTTTTTCTTGGATTGCGTGTTTCAGTAAGCGCTCTGTATTTAATGATACACCTTCGGCAGCATCCACGAACAAAATGATCCCATCGGACAAACGCATTGCGGCCGTTACTTCGTCCGAGAAATTCACATGACCAGGTGTGTCGAAAACATTGATCAGAAAACTTTTACTTTTGACATCTGGTAATACAAGAGTTATCGGGGTAGCCTTGATACTAACCCCACGTTCTTGTTCAGTAAAAAGAGTATCGGTATAACGTAAATTACGTTCGTCCATGTCCTGAAACTGCGGATGTGTCTGTCGTACTAAACAATCAACGAAAGTTGTCTTCCCGTGGTGCAAGTGTCCGATCAAGGCAACGTTTCGTATCAAGGTGGGAGTATCCATAAGGTCAGCTAAGAATTCCATGTTGTATGTGGTTTCCGGTAACTCTTGTTCCTTAATTTGAAATTTCATTTTTTTAACAGGTTCAATCAATGGCTTATCTAACGGCTGTGCATCCTCTTCCTGCACGATGGTTTCAACCTCTTCTCCATATACTTCCAGTGCCGATGGATAGTAGCGCTTGTCTTCGTGTAGTACCACAGCTCTGGATGTGACTGGATCCTCACTTTGCTCGACTTCCTCTTCCATACTATCCTCCAGATCTAAATCATCCTGTTGATCAGGTTGACCATATAAGCTCTGGTCGTCATCTTCGTCGCTCTCCAAATCGGGACCGATGTAGTTGCCGAATTCATCGTATAAATCCGAATCCATGATAATCTACAATATAAAAAAAATTGTGTTTACAAACGTTTGGGCTCGGTATACCGACTAATTATTATTCATCTATCGAATATTTATGCGATTTACCGTTATCGTTCGATCGAATCTGACGAGAAGGTCCCGCAGTATTTATATAAATGTTGATGAGTAACTTTTGAGAATCCTTTTTCAATGAATCTATTGAGAATTATCAAAACCACACTCCGCACTTTAAAAAGAAAGCCGCTTTTAGAAAATCGATTCTAGTAATGTCTGATTGGCGATCGATTAATCGATTAATCAGATAACCCAACTGATATTTAATCGATTAGTTTGAAGCTTATTGCACGATTAAATGAAAAAACTCCTAAATAAGTATCGCACAAAACTGAAAAAACTCAAAGACTTAAGATTTAAAATTATTTTTATCTGTCAAATTTACTAAAACTACAAGTTACACTGCTTTTTCTCTATTTTCGCTTTCCATGAGTAAAGGACACACATTTTGATCAGTCGAACGATTTCCGTACGATTTCGTACACATTCAGGAAATCAACAGTTTTTAATAAATCCACCGGAATACACAAATTAAACATTGCGAACGATAGCGGTTATTGATTCCCTTCTACAGGACCAGGGTACAAGAAGATAGATATACAAGAAAAAATCTTCAGTTTGACAAAAAATATGCGATACTGAGGCGTTACAATCCGTTACAATATTGAAGCTGCTGAGCTCAGTTTCTAAGCCAATATTTGGCCCCATATTTTGTTCATGTTTTATCCAACTATTTTCAGGGTGTAATGGGCTCGTCTTAGTTTTGTTGTTTTGAACAACAGGGTTTTTTCGGTGTGTAACGCATAAACGAAATACCTATTTTGTGCATTACAGCGCTAAGAACGTATACAAAAATTACTACCAACGTTGTGAATGAAATCTATTTTAAATATATAAATATATGATTTTTGCTATCTTGTAGTCCTTCTCGTTGTATTCATATTTGAACTTATAAATCGTTTCATTTTTATTATCATTGTGCTTCGTCGTCGTTGTTTTTTTGTCTCGTTTGTTCCGCTTTATTTGATTGTGTGACAGAATTTATTTGTTGTGAATAAGTCATACTTTTGTTTAGATGCACCGTTAAAGCAAAGCAGTGAAAGTTACAAAGTTTACACAATTAATCTACAAATACGAACGATCATCGATATTAGTTCAATTTATCTATGATCGTAGTTGGGTAATGTAATGCCTACCTTTACAGTTTAAATGAGCCGTATTCGTTTGATTTCTTATAAATCAGAGCAATTTTTCCCCCCGATTAAACCAGAGCATTTTGTTTTCCCGCGGATAATGTTTGTACGCGTTTAATAAATAAAATTTTATCTGCTTCTTTCATTTCCTAGGAGGTTTTCAACAACTCAAGCCTATGTATTGATAATTAGGAATATTTTTAAACATTGCTTAACATAACATAACACATTTTTTTCTTTGACCGGACTGATGGAGCACCGAATCATTGGATACTAAAAACATTTTAATACCACAACTTGATAGTTATGTGAATAATTGGATTGTCTCGCGACAAACGATTAAAGTTGTCAAATAATTTCAAAATTCTAACAAAAATTTGGTTTTTAAAAATTTGAAAACGAATATAAATCGAATTAAAAGTACTACCGAAGATTACCTTGCAAAGTTACTCTTTGTTTACTTTCGCTTTCGTTTATTGCAGCATATTCCCGTAAATTCCAATAAATTCTACGGTACAGATAGAAAGTTGACGGTTTCAGTCATTATTTTTTGCAAAGTATTAGAGAGAGGGATTGCCGATAGGACCGTAATAATCAAAAGAGAAAGCAAACAGAGAGAAACTGTCATTGCACTTAGGACTTTTTCTAGTGTTTGTCTTCAAATATAAAATCGATCCGGTTAGAGTGCCTATAACCAAAGACATCATATTAACAAGATATCCAGCTCTCACATTTCTCGAACAAATCATTGGCAACATCCTTTTTTGCGAGCATGTCGCCCTCAGGTGAGTCCGCATCGAATCTCATACATAGAAGTAGGGGAGAGAAATGTCAAATTCGTGCGCGCCAAAATAGCAGGGCTGCACACCCATACACTTGACATGATATATCGAATGTGATGCCGTGCGATGGCGTTGCTGAACTGAAGATTGATGTCGCTCCAAGCTGACAGGGTCTGCTATAACCAAAGTGACGACTTCTCACCCGTAATGTTGGCAACAATTCAAAACATTCAATCCGAAATATTGGCAGTGTCGTTAGCATTACATTGTAATTGACAGGTCGTTTGCTCGTTTGGAACTGGAAGCTGTCTTTCCAAACGAACAGCTGTCGTCACTCTGGTCATAGGCACTCTTAATCCGGTAATTCTCGAAGGAGAAAGTAAACAAAGAGAAACTGTTATTTGCAGTTAGGCCCTTTTATCGAGTGACAATAGAATTTTGTCGGAGTCGTTCTGACACTTGTCGAAAACCGAATCATAGAAAGAAGACGAAACTTCCGTAATCAAAACAAAGTCGTCACCGCGTTTTCACAAGAATTTTGGCAAAATTTTATTTTCATTTAAGATTTTTCTATAATTTGAACCATTGAAGAATGTTGAATTACTGCTAAAATTCTGAACGAACTGGAGTGATAGTTTTTGCTACAGTTTCTATTATAACAAAATTGTCCGTTTGCTATTACGAACGGAATGAGTGAATCAAGTCCAAGGCAAATTGCAAATTTTGTGCCAGCTGGGTACGAAAGCGTAAGTGTATGGTTTCACTTGCGAACGTCAACATCACCATCAAAACGATTTACTGTTGCAGGAAGATACGGATGACGAGTTTCTGATGGTACCGCATGACTCATGTGTATCGTTCGACTCTGGCAGTTCTACATCCGCTGACAAATGTTTCGAAGATGAACGGATAAAAATTATTCCACATATCGGGGTGCGTGCTGGACTCGGAGAACGTGACTTCGATATTGAGCTGGACGAGAACATTGCCATCTGGTTCGAAGGGTTCCGCGAGAGTTTCAAAACATTCAAGAAAGGTCCGCTGATAACGCAACGATTGCAAATGTTCTATTTGAGCACCCAGAATCCATTCCAGTGGGCGCTGAAACTGTTTGCCAATTGTTCGGATAATAATGCACCGAAGAGTAATTCTCTTGCTTACACTGGTTAGATCGATTGCTGTTGACACTGTACTATGTTGAAATTGTATTATGTTTCACTGTTTTGCAGTCATGGAAGAGTTGGCCACCTTTAAGAAAACGTACGGTGTGGGAACGGATGGGCTGGTAGACGATAACCTACGGATGGTGGCATTTAATTTTATCGCCAAACAAGGCCACTGTCTGCTGTTCCGTATGATAGCGGAAACATTCGAACTGTTGGCCTGTCGTGAGATGTTCGTTCCGAAGATACGGGAAATGATCAATCGAAAGCAGTACAAAGAAGCTGGCCAGATTGCGATTGATCTGGAACTATTCGACGATTTTGACGAGCACGACTTTGTGATGCCACTTTTTCTGCAGGATAAAATATCAATCGCTGAGGAATACCTAAACAAAGCCGTACACTTGCAAAGGCCTGTCGTAAAACTGCTCGATTCATTCTTTGACAAAAAGCAATCGGTTGAAAATAATTGTTCTTTGTATATTAGGTAATTTGAATTATTGTTTCAGTAGTTTTGTTTTTGCTTATTTGGTTCATCTTTACGTAAGCGAACACAACGTTACCGATGTATACTATAGTAAATTGCACCAGAAACCATTGAGTAAATTGGTTCAGCGGCTATCTAAGACCTACAATGTTCCCAAGGAGTTTGCGCCCAATGTCAGTAAAATGAAAAATTTTGGTGCTTTGCAGTTTTTGCTTCACAAGCGCTACTATGAGAAAAGTTTAAGTAAGTCTCGTTTTTACAGCAAGGCATTCAGTTTGAACTTATATTTTGATTTATTTGTTTTTAGATAAAGATTCGTGGGATGAAATGGTGCGGGACACTGTTTCAATGAGCGACAAGGATCTTCAGATGGAACTGGTATATCTCTGTTCGAATTTCAACGATCAGGCTGAAGCTGCCAGATGGGCTAAATTCTACAAGCTGAAATTGAAAGATCTTCCTTTGCTGGTACAGGATTACCTAACCGAAAAGTAAGTCACGTGGCACCAATCGATTGAGCTCGTTTGTTTTTGACCCGATAAATTCCAGTGCTGGTAAGAATGTGACACCCGTTGAAAATGCAACCGATGTGGAATTATGGGATTCGAGGAATAGTGAAGCAACGCATACGTTGAACTTGGAAGATGATCACGTACATCTTGTGGATTCACGTGAAAAATTTTATGCGATGATTTCGGATCTCAGACAGCAGTCAATCGTCGCATTCGATTCCGAATGGAAACCAACATTCGGAGGTTCCAACGAAGTTTCGTTAATTCAGTTAGCTACGTGGGACGATGTTTACTTGATTGACGTCATGATGAGCCGATTGGATGGTTCCGACTGGACGGCGTTGGCCAAACATGTGTTCAACAGGGATGATATTCTAAAACTGGCATTTGCTCCTTCCACTGATATTTCTATGTTCCAAAAAGCACTACCAGCGTTCAATGTCGTGTATAGTTCGCAAAACAGTTCGGGAATACTGGATTTGCAGGATCTATGGAGATATGTCGGAACCATCAAGAATTTCTGTTTTCCTTTCGAAGGTTAGTGTTTTTTTTTTATGCAACTGTCTGCAGATTTCTGATTTTTTTTCTCGTGGTTCTTGTAGAGGAAGTTGTAAATCTAAATTTAGCTAACCTGGCTAAGCTGTGTGTAGGGAGAAAATTGGACAAATCGAATCAATTTTCCAATTGGGCTCAGCGGCCTTTACGTAAAGAACAGCTGCAATATGCTGCATTGGATGCGTACTGTTTGCTTGAAATCTTTGATGCGATTCGAAAACAACTAGAGAAGCTGAAACTTGATCCAAGTGATATAATCAATAATTTGTTCTACGAAAACAAATCCGGCGAAGGAGGAGCAGGAAAGAAACGATCAACTAAATCAAAAGGAAGTAGAAGATCAAGGCGTAATGGCACCGATGAGCAGTACAATCAACGAATAACTCACGATGCAGGAAGCAGCTTTGCCCATGAAAGTGGTACACATAGTCATCCGAATCGAAATAGAGATCAGCAACAACCACCTGGTCCGAACGCTAGATCTGTGTTGTAAGTGACCAAGCAATCGAAGAATACGCGTACAAAATATGAATTACCTGAACTGTAATAATATAACGTGAACTCATAAACTGTTGCCATCTCATTCCAGGGAGTATTTCTCATTCCATACATCAAATCAATCCTCTGACTCAATAAGAAAAATTGATTAATAGAAAAAAAACGATAATTTATCTTGAATTTCCAGCGTTTCCGAGGTGCGTTTTGTTTGCGACAAAATGCTGGAAGGTCTGGCCAAGATGCTGCGACGATTCGGAATCGATACGGTATCGATTAAGAGTCCCGAGAACCATGACCGTTGCGTATTTTTGGCACTCCAGGAGAAACGATTTGTGCTAACCCGAGGATCTAACTATTACAAGGTATGTAGAAACATATGAAGTATATTAAATCAATGACGAATACAAATCGATTTCGTTTAGTTCACAGAATATCTCCCATCAGGTCACTGCTACAAAATTGGCAACGATCGTGTCGAAGACCAGCTGTTGGAGGTGCTTCGATACTACCGAATTGTAATTCGACAGGAAAATATTTTCAGTCGCTGTCAGTTGTGCAATTGTGGCCGATTTCTATCGGCCCGCCCCGCTGACATTTATTTTCTGATGCATGGGACTGAAATGCCACAATCGTTCAGGATCGACAATCGAAAAGAACCGCTGGAAAAGGAAATGCAAAGGATTAAGCTGGATCGAAGCTGGATACTGGATACGCTTTCGGCGAACGGGCGTTTGAGTGGGCTGACCGAAAGCGGCGCTAGAATCGACACCAGTTATGTCGGAGACATTGTGCTTGCCAACGTTGATGTCTTTTTCATCTGTGATGGATGCGGTCGGTGTTACTGGGACGGATCGCATCTGGATAATATTCTTGGTGGAAAATTGGTTGATTTACTTTCGCTTAGGTACGATTAAAATATATTGAAATAAAGTTTCTATGTGTGTATTTTTTTGTAGAATGGTGAGATTATTTACCTGTGGCAACGGCGCCTGAAATCATTAAAAATCATTATCAATCAACTTATCTAATTTAAAATGTATTATTATTTAGTGTTTTAATCACCCGTAGAAAGATTCGACGATGTCATTGTAAGAGCTTTGATCCTAAATGACGGTTCGGATAGTAAATAGTAAACGACCGTTACCTTTACTTTCTGACATATCCGAGACTCGGATGATTTGCATTGATGAGCTGCCTAAGTTCGAGTCCGCTGGTAGAAGATAAAAGTTTAGCTGCGTGACTCTTGTCACGGCTCACTTTTCCGCACTTTATCTTCACATCCTTGCTCTTCCTTGACCACTATGGTGCTATAATTTTCATATTATTTCTCCTCTTACAATTTCTAGTTATTTTGATATCGTTGAAAAACCGAAAAATTTAAATGAAAGATCTTTCGTTCTCATACGGTACTTTTGTATTTTGTCGGTATCGTACTTCGAGTTCCGAAAATACAGGGAAATGAGAGTTTAAAATTTCCAGTCGTTAAGAACGAGAAAAATTTTTAACTTAATTGTGCTCAAAACTTATCCCACAACAATTTCGTTAGCTGGCCATACGAGTCGACTTTGGCGAAATACTCAAATTTTCACCGCACTAACACGATACAACGTGTTCACTCGTTGAGGGTTTCACCGGAAGTCCGACACTCTTATTTAACAGTCTGGATAAATGTTTCACTTGTGATTGCGAGACAAAAATACTCGAACCATACTAGCTTTTGAAAACAGAAATTAATAATGCCATTAAGGGTCAATTTACATTCTTAAAAAAACGGCCATTGCTGCAAAACGCAAAAGCAATCGTTGAGCGGAAATTCCAAAGAAATATTAGTTGTTTTTTTTATTGCTCGAAGATTCATCGAGTATCTGCCGAAGTACACTGCCGAAGCGGCACTAGTGCATGGGTCGGAAAAATTACGATGCTGGGTTTCTGGGATTGTCATAGTATACTTTTGGAGGATTACCTCAATACAAGTGAAAGGGCCTTACATGAAGTACATGAGCATCGCTGCTACGGTTGAAATCAACGGATTAGGGCTCCAGTTGCTTGCCCATCCACCTTGTTCACCTTATTTAGCTTCTTCAAACTATTATCTGTTCCAAAACCTCAAGTCAACTCTGAGAAATCGATGTGAGTTTCGTTTTGGAATTTCAGACCGCTACTTCCGCGACCTGATACCGAAACCTGTATAACCAGAGTAAGTTTGTGTGGCCATCAACTAATATGACCTACACATTTAGAAGATGTTTTCCGTTCTCCAAGAATCTGAGTAAGGGAGCAATCTCGGACCACTTCCCGAAATCTTTCACAAGTCTTGTGGATTTTTGTGCTCTAGAAATGGATATCTAGAAGACATGTGCGACTGAAATGGCATGATAGTAAACGTTAAGAAGTATAACACAATCTCGGTCACAGTTACAAATTTATGTATGTACATAAGGAATATGTATGTACATAAGTAACATAATTTTTTATCTTTGGGCCCCTCCCGAAATGAAATCCTGGATACGGGCCTGGAAGTACATATGTTGTTGGAATGTATGTTTTTATGTTAAGATATGGTATGGATGGAATTGTAATTCCAGCTTTTTGATATGAAAAAAAAAACAAAAAGGAATGGCAGCGGGCTTATTTCCTTCTCCTTCTCCCTCTCCCTCTCCCTCTCCCTCTTCCCATACTCATTGTCGGGGTCGGACCGAAGATATTGGCACAGGCCCGTATCCAGGATTTCGTTTCGGGAGGGGCCCAAAGAAATACAAATAGGGAACGGGTATAGCGTATAGCACCTGGGTTCGATTCCCAACCCCGCACATAGGATCAGAAATCTTTTCTGGCCCGAAGAGGTGAATGACAACAATGTTAAAACCTCTATAATCGAAAAAAATACAAATAATGTTGTTGAAGATTGCTTATGTACCTAATTCTCGGTGTGCCTTTTAGGGGTGTTTTTAACAGACACTTTAAACTTTTCCACTGGTACTGCTATTGTATTACATTTCTTTACGTTTACTGTTTTGTTATTTCTGCAACGCATGTCTTATAAATTCTAAATAAATATATATCTATTTTTGATTCCGGGAGGGGCCCGGGCCCCCCTCTGGGTACGTGACTGTATTGGCATGGCACTGAACGTCCTTGATCGCCTTCTGACGTCGATTAATCGATGAACTGGAGTGATCATCTCAACTAAGTTCACATGCTGATGGTATCCATTGCATTTGGAAGTCTAGTGATATTATTAATTTATTTATGCTTATTAAATTTGATTTTATCCTAAACAGACTAATGCTTGCTGTAAGTGGATGCTCTTGCAACTCATCAAAATTTACTCACTTTAGAAGTGCCTTTTATAAGCAAATTCTTGTAACGCAAATAACGGCGCTGATCGGTCACAGTCCAAAGTTGTTTATTTGCAGAAACAGCTCAACGAGTCAAGTTGATACTATATCGTAGCAGGCTGATGGTTTTATACAAAACATACATGAAGCACATATTTTTTTCTTCCCCGATAGATATAGAATTTATAATAACCGCCACTCTCGCGCCTTATCTGATGGTCAAAAAGGTGCACACGGGATTTACATGCGGGCAAAAGATACCTACAAATTAACAATTCTGACGGGCGGCTTTTTTTTTTCGCAGCAGCGCAAATCTTTTAACCCATCCCTCTCGCGAGATTCAGGATGGGACCTCTTCCTCTCGGCCATCGTCATTCATATAAAAGTGCCTACTTGGATTGGACAAGTTTGTCGAGTGCTGGCAGGTCGTACGGCGTGTTCTGTTGTGATTGATCAGTTTCTGATCGTGTTTACAGTGTCGTGAGTTTGTTTTTGGTTGTGTATTTACTATTGCCCCTTTCAAAAACATAGCAGGCGCTGAATTGAGTTTCGTATTGCGCGTAATGGGTCAGTATTCCTCAGTTGCTCTGATTTACCACGTGGCATTGAACCAGTTAGCAGTTAAAGGTAGCGGATATTGAAAACTATAGAACATGAGGTTCTGTTGATGCGTAAAATAAATTTATATCGGTGTAGGAATTCTCTGGATGATATTCTGCTACTTGAAAACTGTTGAGAACTTTAGTTCTAGTTTGAAATCATTCTTTTAGTAATACTGTAATTTTAAATATATAGAAGGAGTGTTGTGCGTATTTATGCCATGATACAATATCAATATATGTCCATCAAGATACATTTTTATGCAAATTTTCAAAGTAATTTAGAGTTCCCAAGTTATGTGTTCCTTTCTGTGCGGATTTTTCATGCGAAATTTTTATTCGTTTTTCTTTATGCATGAAAAATTCATTCCCACCCAAGATTGACAAATTTTCGAGTGGATTTGCTAAGTTATGAGTTTTGTTCGAGTATTGTTTGATTATACGGTACGTTCTCTGTGCAAATGCAAAACGGTTACCATCAAAGCGCAAACAAATTCACGATTTTTTTTTCAATCAATGTGTTGATCGTTGAATCGATACTAGTTTTTATTACCCTTCCTCATTAACGATCAATGGTGAAAACAAATAACAATAAACAGCAACCATGGGCGGTAATTAGTATTTATCGCTTGATTATATAGAGATATGAAAAAGGGAGAGTTACTCTGTCCGTTCCGTTGCTCGAGATGATCAATGGTTTCAGGTTGGGGTAGAAAAAAAAATGAAGATCACGACGTGACTGAAAACAGAGGAAGAATCAAGCATTGTTTTTTTTTTGCAAGCCGTTAAAGGCCCTCTTATCTTAATGATGTTCTGAACGCTTCCTTCCTCAAAAATTCACCTTGATCGATTTGATCAACAATATACCGGCGATCAACTACCACATGGTCATGCAGCGTGGCTGTGAGTAGTGATCCGGGTCTTTATCTGATTCCAGACACTGCCAATTATCGACACCTATCAAAGTTCTCAGCGTCGTTAAAGCGACGGTCGTCATGGAAAGTGTGCTTGATACTAATTGCGTTTGCCAGTAGCACCAAAGCTATAGCGTATGATCACTTGAAATACGACGCCAGCGATTCGAATCCAAGTACCGAAAAGATAGAGGTTACAGAAGACAGTACAATTTTCGAAATAACCTTTCTGCCAGATACCACTGAGTCTACGGAATCGGTAGAAGATACAGTCTCGACAAGCTTGCCAACAACGACTGATCCTCAAAACGATAGAAACGATTTCTATTGCCGCGAGGATCTTTGCTTGCAGTACGATTTGTCGGGACAGTTGGTACAAAAGAAACATGTCGCATGCGGTCACGACGGATCATTCGCCGAAAGTTGTCTGCCAGGAAGGACATTGTTCAAAATTGATTCCCAGATTGAAGCTTTCATCATTCATCTGCACAACGAAGCCAGAAACCGACTAGCTAATGGATCGCTTGAGGGTTTTGAAGCTGCCTTCCGGATGCCAACCGTCGTAAGTTTGTCTATCCCCGAATATGACCGAAACAGAGCTATAATTTCGTTTAATCTAGATGTGGAACGATGAGCTGGCCACGTTAGCGGAGCTAAACGTGAAAAGTTGCCAGTTCAAACATGATGAGTGTCGAAATACGGATTTGTACCGCCAAGCAGGACAAAACCTGGCCCTCGGTTACTATCCCATTGATGAAAATATTTTTGATATAATACAAAAATTGACAAGTCTTTGGTTCAACGAATACAAGGATGCAGATCAGAAAGTGATGGACGATTTCGTGAATCCGGCCAAGTAGGTCTTTGCGAAAGTAGTTCTTGAACGATGTAGCTGTCATTATAAATGTTCTTGTCTACAATTTCAGTGTTACAATCGGCCATTTTACCCAGATGATGAGCGACCGGACTACTGCGATCGGATGTGGAATCGTCATATATCCACAGAAAGTATCCGGTTACACATTCAAAGTGGTACTGTACGCCTGCAATTATTCAATTACCAGTATCTACAGCCAACCGGTCTACCGCAAAGGACAAATGGGTGCCAAATGTGTGTCGGGCATGAATCCGCACTACAATGGGTTGTGTAGCATGGAGGAAAATCATTCAATACATTCCGTGCCATTCTATGAGTAGCACTTTAGTTATAATGTGTCAATAAATATTCGGTTCTGTAAAGTTTTATTGTAAACCAGAAAAAAATATGTTACAGGTTTGAAAAAAAATCTTCCAAAACGGCCAAATACGATATAAATTATCATCGTATAAACTGCCGTTCTACGCATCATTGTCCCATGGAACAAGCGAATTTCTATATAAATAGGACAAATATACTCAGAATCGCAAAGATCAAGTTCGAGTTTTCCATACAAAACATTCACTCAGGCTAAAAACAAAATGGAAATTTTTGCATTCAATCGAAATACAGAACAGTTCTGTACATAACCCCTATTCTGCATTTCGATCGAATGCGAAATTTTGCAATCTGTGTCTCGATTGAGTTCGAATCTCCCAAACAAAAACGCCATTCGATCGGAATGCAGAATATGGGTGTATACAACATATATTTAGGGTTGGACAATATGAAAAAAAACTGTACGATACGTATTGAAACTATGAACAAATCTTTATTTGAGCCATACGATAAAAAAAGGACACGGGAAAATCCTTACAAATGAGGAATATTTAAATTATCCTATTACTATTATTTTAACAGGATTATTTAGAGTGATAGTTAAGTAGAACGAAACATAGTGATACAGCAAATTTGGTGAACCTTCCAAATTCCTCTTCGGAATGAACCCGCCTGTGGTTTAGCTTAGGTTTAGAGCTCATTCGTCATACAAAAGCGAGCGCTTTTAGACTTCTGAAGGTTTCCACGAAGAGATAAACATCAAAGCATTCGACCGAAATGGTGAAATTCCGAAGCGAATGCTTTACCGCGCTCATCCTCCTCCGGGAATAGTACAATCCCGTAAAGTCATTGTCCTGCCAATCGGTCTGTGTCGTGGTCCTCCAGGACCACCCCCACCGGGTCCACCACCTCCACGACGGCTGTTACCACCATCCGTTGTATTCGTAGATCCGCTCGAACCCATATCCAACATCGTCCGGAAGCTGACAAAAGGATACAAAATCAAGTCAATGTTTGCGAGCGATTTTACAAGTATATACAAAACTATCAACTTACAACATAACGATGACGGCAAAGAGTCCGGTGAACAGTCCTATGAAGCGCTGGATGGTCCATGGAGGATTCTGATGGACTGTTCCGTCTGAAATATTGAATGACGTATACTACAGACTGAAAATCTTCTCTGAGTTATTTACCTCTCGCAATGTACACCATGTCGTGACCGTTTTATTCTCTGGCCGTTTGCATTATATTTTTACTTTGAAAAATTCGGAAACGATGGTAGAAATCAAAAAGAATTATCAATATTTTTTAAACAAGAGTTCAAAGAATAATTTTCTAATCCTTCAATGTGCACGTCATGTTCAAGGATGCCAGGTCATTTTTTAAATAATCTGTGTTCGATTCAAAACTCAGTCTGTATAAAATCTGTATTCACTTCCCATATGAACATTGCAGATTGGCATCGTTTTCGTAAGCAAAAACTGGAACTACATTTTCACTGTTTTCCATGGTCAGTTTCAAGGCTTTCAGGTGTTCATTGACGGTCAGTGATCGAATTCGAAAATCTGTGACAATGATTATTTCAAATCTGTGCAGAAAATTCGGAATGTGTCTGTGAATCTGGCATCTCTGGTCATGTTGTTTTGACAATGTCATTATGGTTATAATTGGTAGAGTGCCTGTAAGTAGAGTGACGACATCTCATCCGTAATGTTGGTAACAACGCAATTTTTTATATTAATCTTTTGAAATGGTGATATTTGATGCATCATAAGATTTGCCTACTCATTTTGCCTGAGTGGACCACTAATGTAATGTAATGTAGATTTCGTTATTACTGCCCTCACACTAAAATTGGATTCCGCTGTTCGGTAAATTTTATGACGAAAACCTATCCCCTCAGTAGGCCGTTCTATCTGTACGGAAATCATTATTTCCGATAGTAAATGGACAGGTGGCTAGATTTTTCTATGATGGAGTGCGGTTGTCATTTTTTTTCTTGAAAACGTTTTTTTCTTGAAGACGTGAGGAAGAAAAGTGTAAACATCGAGCATTCCAGGATCATCCGTTGAATCACGTCCAGTTGCTATAACCGAAAACGAAGTTTTATTTTATATTGACCAAGCCGAGAATACTTTATAACTTGGAAGGCTTGGAAACCATTGTGCCATCCCTTATCATTCGGAATCATATCTTTACGTCCACAGGAATGGTATTTCGAGGATAAATTATTGTTTCGTTCCATTGTTTAGAAAACGATACATCGACGTTCGGACGCGGACTATTTATGGACTATGGTCAGGCCTGATTTTCCAATATACTACTGTTAAGCAACGGCATTTTTCTCGAATTATTATTTTTAACGAATACGATTGTACACAAAAAATTTACGAATTTTAGCATTACTCTCGCTCAGTGAAACATCTCCACAGTTTCAATAAAACAGTATATATGCTTTACGTTTGTATACACTCTGATTTACAATTATCACTCGAACTATTTGTAGTATTGTTCTGTTATCGTTTTGCAGCAAAATACTGTTTTAAATTATTTGAACGCGCTCATCCAACTGTTTTATCGACTATGTCAATTATAAATGTTTTGCGTTGCTCTCGTCTCATTCATTTAATGTTGATTTCAACTCTAACGATGAATGTAAATCTTATGGATTTCATTGTATCCTAGTGAAGACTTGCTGCTTCATCCAATTCTGGTATAGCTGAATGCATTTTTCATTATCATGTATTCTAAATTTGTGCCACTTTACAGAAATTTCAAACGTCAGTAGTTTATTGTACCGGTGTGTAACAAGTGACAATTTATCCTCGTGTATGATGTGAAGTTTGGTTAAATTTGACAATGCGTATTACGGGTTGCCGTTATATTTGGTATTTATATAATTTGAACTATACCAGTTGCCATTAGTTTTTGTGCGGGGTATCTATTTATGATGAGGAGAATATCACACTGATAAGGGGATTTCTATGTTTGGTGTTGACCGCAGAGTTGTGAGAATAAAGGATGTAGAAATTAGTACCAGATGGCGATGAGACCGTACCAAGCACAACATAAAATATATGTGGATCATGAATTGTAAGGCTTTTTCAATTTGTTGAACAGATTAAATTTGGAATAAAGCATTGTTAGTAAAATCCAA
The DNA here is from genome assembly GCF_030247185.1 of Malaya genurostris. Taxonomy (NCBI): domain Eukaryota; kingdom Metazoa; phylum Arthropoda; class Insecta; order Diptera; family Culicidae; genus Malaya; species Malaya genurostris. The sequence goes on along the minus strand of NC_080570.1, from coordinate 165,920,638 downwards.
TTTTTTTATGCATTTTATTGTGCATCTTTAGCCGTCTTAAAACTAATTACAGTTACTTAATTAAGTTGTATGAAGAAATTACGAACTTTTGAGTTTAACATTTTTGAAAAATGTTTCTACAGTTGTAGCTTTATACCTTATAGTTTCCTTATATCGCATTTTGGCGGGGAAAGGGTTCCAATCAGCTTTACAGCCCTGTCCAAAATGTGTGTCCCTCCCCGTTAGTTTGTATCAGGCCGAATTAGCGCATGCGCGCCATATAAACGCCTTTTTCAATATGAGGAAATTATATTATTACCCAACAGTTTTTTTTTATTTATTTATGTTGGTTTCCTTACCTTTGGTCATAGTTTATATTCTGTTTTACCTTAATTCCAGTGGTTGTATTCAATTCTCTTTTGTTGTCATTCTATTTTATTTCCATTCCGTACTTTTTCTGATATGTTGTTTTATTTCCCTAAATGTAAAAGTTAGTTGTATGCAGTGGTGTTTTTATTCTTACCCATGTTCCATTTTGTATCTAAGATTTGCTAAGAGTGTTAATTAAATTATTTTCCAATTTTTCAGCTTTCTTATTCATTCTCAGTCAATCATTTCCGAAAAAAAAGAAAAAAGGATTAGTGTTGTTTAATAACATCTTTGAAGGGCGGTTATGATAGTTCGACTTAAAAGAACTGAGGACATGCGTTTTTATTTAAATTATATTGACACTTGGGTCCCATAAAAATTACTACAGCATGTTCACATTTCGTTATCTTCGGTTGATCTTTGACAGTGTTACCATCCGCTCAGGCACTTTTGGGCATCTGGTGTACACTGACCCACAATCGAAATGCATCACTACCAATTGGATACAACGCACCCAAAGGCACGGTAAAATGTATATTGTACATACACACAAAAACACATACATACATACATGCATACATACATACCTACATGTATTCCACACGCAAGCATTACAACATTGAGTTACAATTTCTACTCTAATAGATCCTAACTAAAACTAGTGTGCCAATAGTCATCTCATTAGTAGAGTCACCATGTTATTTTAGCAATCACTCGACTTTCAATAAATGAATTGTGATAAAATCGAATACAAAGTCTTTGCCTCGTCTCTAAGAAGCAATAACGCATAGCAGTAGTTCGGAAGTGGTTCAATACTGCTGTTTTAGCGAAGCAAAATGCTCCAAATTTCATGTTACTTCTGAAATTAATCTATCAAACAGAGATAACAGATCTCACTATAACTAATGGTTCTCGTATATGAAATGACTAATGGATTTGAGATGAATGGGGGTACCGTTACCCAATTTCTATCTCTTCTAATGGTCGACCATGAAACGGTGGCCATTATTACCATTCTTGCATGCATTTACTCTTACATTTCACTCACACATCATCTCACTCATCAGGTCCCAAACGATACATCCTCACAATACAAACTGGATGAACATCGTTTGACAGCTATCAGTGGTTTGCTCATTGGTTAAGTCATTATTATTTCGTTCTATTCTACAATATTCTATCTCATTCCACAGTAATCCATTGTACACAAACCACCAATAAACTTCAAATATGGACTCGATTTACCGTTCATTTGTTGTCATCGTGTGAAACCCAATTGGGATACGTTCACTCCACTTAGTTTCCACTTCACACTGGTACTAAGGGCCGGTAGTATGAAAATAAAACATAAAAAAGAGCTCAGTTAAGCCCTACCGGCCTCTCCAACCCCGGATGTTGGAGCGTAATGCAATCAACATCTTATTCATTTAATTCGTTCCATATCTTATTCATTTAATTCAATTATGAAACTCAAAGCTGTAACGCGTATCTTTATCAAATTTTAACGCTAATTGATTGTATGTGATGATGTTTGCAATACCGTCAAGCCCACCAACCAAAGGGGAGGGGTTTCTACAGTTGTAGCTTTATACCATTCCAAAACATCTCTGGCGTAGTGACAAGATGCCAAATCAGGCCAGAATAACAAGGGAGCGTTATGGATGCGTAGGAGTGGTAACAATCGCTTTTTTAGACATTCTTCGTGGTATACTTTCTTGTCTACCATTCCGATAGTGATGAAGTGGCTCGACCACAACTGTATATTTCCTGTCAAACCAAATATTTTTTGGGAATCTCGGCCTTTTTCATCGTCCATTGCATGGCCGTATGAAAACATAGTCTGGGAAGCTGCCTCAAGTGTTCCAACACATAAGTTTCATCGTACATCGGTACAGTTTTCACCTTGACCGACTTCATACCTTGACGGTTCTTAGAAATATGCACGAAAGTTGAAGATATTTTTATTTTTCTAGTCACCGTACGTACCGAAAGATATCGTCCCTCCGGCAATATTTGCTTCACCTTCCTTCGGGGAAAAGCAAGTCCTTTCTATATGGTGTATTATTATTTCAACTCAGAACAGAGATATAAATAAAACAAAAAAAAAAACATTAGTTTCACTTACAATGTTGAATTTATTCGCTAGAACCAGTGGCAATGCAAAACAACGTAATGCACATTGATAATTAAAACCATTCTTAACATAACTGTCTTTAAAACGTTAACGCTAGGAGTAGTGTGCTGAAGTGAAGCACATCACAAGACTTAAAAGGATGGGAGATACCAGAAGGAAGGAGGGGGTGGCATATCGTAAACATTGCAGTCCTGTGCCCCCCGCCCCGCTGTAGGATTAATTTTCCTCTTCCTCGGGCTGATTTTTGGTTTCTCCGGCACCGGCAGAACTCTGGTCGATGTAGTTATCCCGTCCTGGAATGCCGGTCCCGTGTGAATCTCCCAGCCAAGGGTAAACCGCGGGACAATCGAAGCAAGTTTCCATATATCGAGTGTCACTGATGTTTGATGCCGGTTCCTTGAAGGACAGAGCGCACTTGTTCGAGATATTACAGGGTTTGGGTGTTTGTGTTGTTTTGGTCTTGCAGTTCCACGGTTCGTAGTTGTTCAGTTGATTCAATGTTTTCGGATCGGTGATCCACGTTAAAGCCTGTGTTACCGTGACGTGATATACATCCGGTCTGAAATGGAAAAAAATAACGGTGTTGGATGCTTCACTTATAGCAAACCGAAGCCACTTACAAAGTCTGGGTCCAGTCGAGGAACTTGTGCAGTCCACGTTCCAGTTCTCGAATCTGGAACCAGTTGGTGTGGAATGGCATCATGTACGGTGCTCTATTTTGGTAGTAATATCGCTCGAAATCTTCCTGCAGCCAGGCAAACACATCTTCCGCGTCGTGGTTGTGTAAAACGCATTGATCCATGTACGGACAGTGACCTCCTTCGTAGCTTTCGACAAAGTGAGCATTCAACGGAACCTCCCAGATACCCGGGAAGGACTTAGTTGGACAGGTTCCACTTTTACACTCGTGAGGAATTTTGTAGTCCAATGTGTACGGCCAAACAGGAATTGGACTTGGAGGTACGCTTATTGAGCTATCGTAGATAAAACCGAAGTCCTCGATGACCTACGAGCAAAGATACTCGACTGGATACAAGTCTGGTTTTAATTGAAGTAAGTAACTTACCTTGTATTGAGTGTTACGACCGGGTTTTAGGAAGGGTGCCCGCATCCCATTGATCTCATTGGCTGTGACGTTTGAGAAGTGCTTCAAAATTGTTCTCATTCCGATCATCTCTCCAACCCACTCCTCATAGCCTTTGTCCTGCAAACCCATCTGGAGGGAAATCGTTTCCACTGCAATTTCGTGGCCATCGTTGGCAAGTGTCTGAATCTGCTGATAGTTGCTAAGGGGGAACAAAAAAAAAACAGACATGATTGTTTCCGTGCGACTGGATGCTGCAAGGCAGCAGTTTCTGACCATTTATCTTCTCAGCGTTCGGAATAAGCACCGATTAACTGCTCAGGTGCATTTAGACGAACTTTATCTCAACAGCGAAAGCAGCAATTGAAGCGAAATTGGATTCCAAATTTATGCAGCCCATTTCACATTTCGCGACTGCATATGAGAGCCGGCACCGGCAGCAGAGATAAGATGAGCGGCAGATAAGGCAGAATTTATGTTTTATTTCCTCCTACCCGAATAAAAGAGCTAAGTTGTTTTTTTCTCTCTTTCTCGTTTTGCTTTTTTGCTTCTATCGCGATTAAGGTGGTGAAATGAGATGTACAGATAAGTGGGAACTGGGATTGCCAGTAGATATGCCTCCAGAAGTATAAATCTAATATTACGATAACTTAAAATTCTTGAACGTATCGTCGTGGTTGTCCATGTGGAAGTAGTCGACTGTGGACACGGTGCTATACGTATTAGGATATTAAATACGGGAAGGTAATAAGAGTCAGGCATTTATCGTACAGTTGAAAGTTTTATGGCAATCGTTACGAATATGCATTGATAATGTAATCATAATGGTCATAATAATGAAAAATGTTTCATATTCCCCTCACTATCTAGTTGGGTGAAGCGAAAGTTAACCAAGCTCGTTCCATCATTGCAACAGTTTTTTTTTCAAACCCGAATAACATATCAATATCGACATTTCAAGCAACCGACGGATGCTTGAACAGCTATGAGAAATAACTCTCACTTGGAAAATGAGCAACAAGTTCGTAGTGTAGACCGATTTCAGGTTCAACATACTGTGCCAGTCTAGCGTAATGGCAGGCTGCCAAATCCTCTCAAAACAGCACACTCAAATGAACATATTGTAAAGTCAGTTAAAAAACAAAACGATTTGAAACAGAACCCTGTTCTGTAATTGCGAAACATGGCAATTTTAACAAGTTTTAATTGCTACTTGGGTTAGTTCATGTTGGCACCAACTAACAAGATAAGAAATCTGGAAGTCTTTACCAATATGCTTCAGTAAGCTCTGAAAAAATTGTGTTCAAATGTGAAGCCTATGTGAAGAAGTAATTTCCGAATCGAAAGTCGGATCTCGATGAAACACAATAGCAGGCTAGGGTCGCGAAAATTGGTTCTGCCATCTCCTAAAAAAGTGCGATTATATATAATACTCTGAAACTCTGGAACCGGGAGTCGAATCTGGATGGAATTGAATAGTACCGTCCATGTAAGTTTAGGAAAACCGGGTAAACAATCTAGGGAAAAAATCGGATCCTAGACTTCTTACCCATCTAAACTTTCGAAGTTTTTCCAAGGCATACAAAGTAATAACTCATCACTCTTGTCAGAATCGTATCTTACTGGCTTAGTCTAGTTTTCTTCATTTCATAGTGGCTTTGTGTTTTGACAGCAATGGAAAGTACAAATGGAATTAGATAACAGTTGAAATTAGTTGAAAATGATGCAATGCCATATAGAAATATTTCATAATTTTCAAGTAAATTTGTTACAACTTACTTACCAAAGACAACATCAATAATATGCGAAAAAGCTTGTTTGACCATACTATAGGATAAGCATGGCATTTGAAAATTAGGTTTATATTTATGTATCGCCTTTTCTTTAATTATGACATGAAATCAAGATTTTGGGAGCACTGCACGACGCGACTTTCTTACCCTATGTGCGGGTTTGGGAATCGAGCCCAGCCGTCCCCGTGTTTTCCATCGGATTTTTCGAAAAGTGGTGAAAATCGTGGTATTAGTTATTTATGGTTATTTCACACTGTTGAAAATTTCAGCACAAATTACTGATCATATTTCTGATGGTACGTACAAAGAATTATGTTGTTACAAGTGTTGGTGATTGCCGATAATTTGACAGAAGCTGTTCGATATTTTTCTATATTGTATAACACATGGATCAATAAGTCCCGAGACTAACAATGGAAACAACATTTTTTTTCCAAAATTTTTTTTTATTCATCATTTTATTAATCACCTTTCAGGGTGATACAATGGTTCCAACGTTTTTCCAATTTTTCAATACCATGTTTATAAAAAAATTATCTACCGCTTCAAAATAAGCTTCAGTTTCAGCGATGTCCTCCTCAATTGAGCCAAATCTTTTTCCCTGGAGCATTTTTTTAAGATCAGCAAAGAGCCAGTAGTCACTGGGAGCTAAATCTGGCGAGTATGGGGGGGTGGGGAAAGCCCAATTCGTTCAAATTCGCCATTGTTTTCATCGACTTGTAGCAGGGTGCATTTTGTTCCATCGAAAGCAATTGCGGCACCCACTTGGAAAAAACCTTTTTTATGCTCAATTTTTAATGAAGGATAGTAAATACACTTCCATATGATATCTGTGTCATCTCAGCAATCTCACGGAGCTTCACTTTACGATCTTTCATTATAATTTTTGTCACTTCACTCACATTTTCCGGTGTAACGGCTTCCACAGGTCTACCCGAGCGTTCCGCGTCATTTGTGTTGGTACGACCACGTTTAAACTCGGCGAACCACCGACAAATCGTTGCTTTTGATGGACAAGAGTCCGGATAACATTTTTCAATCCATTGTTGCGCTTGCACGGTGTTTTTACCCATTAAAAACAATGTTTTATCAAAGCACGAAACTCGGTTTTTTCCATTTTTTAAACAAACTACAAAACTTTACTCCAACCTCGATAACTCAGCTGTTTCTGGTCGGATCGACATAAAATTTTGACCCGTTTCAAGCAAAGGTTAGTACTCTCGAAAGACGTGGTTACTGGTTTACTACGAGCGCCATCTCTGCTTTAGTATCGGGACTTATTGATCCATGTGTTACTACATTATCAATCCGGTAGGAAATGCTACAAGAACTCGTGTCTCTCAATGCATGAACCGAGAATTTTTCTACGATTCTTCGCTCCACTTCATACTCTGAGTATTTTAATGGGCCTTAAAAAATTACAGTCAGTCGGTGCTGTGTGGAATTTACCAAGAGAGAATCGCAAGTTGACAATTATCGCAGCAAAATCGAATCGATGATTCGACTTGATGATTCTCATACTAGGTTGCAATATTTCAAAACCCTTGTATGGAGCATTGACATACATTTTCATAAACACAACTTATACAAAGGTTATTTGCACATAGTTAGAATAATCGCAATCATCAACTGCCCGCATAGAATCGGATCGCGAAACGAGAATAAGCGATCGTTTGTTGCTTCAGAGAGAATCCGCACAGCAGCGTGCTAACTCGTGATGCTCGAACGGGACATCGAGAGAAATTCGCTCTCGCACTGGTGTCTATCCTACGTTAAAAGAACCATGCCGTTTTTTTGTTGCTGCGATGATATCCGTCTTTCTTTGATGGCACTGATTGAATCGTGTGAAGAGTTACTAGTGAGCGTTCTTTGATACAATAAAAGTCATCCTTGGTCGTTACGTTTAGCTAAATTCGAGATATTCACGATTAACCTATATTTTCACAGGGCCGAATTTTGAAAAGGCGACTTTTTGAAAACAACGGACAAATTCATCTTCCCGTGGTTAATGCAGAGAAATTGATTTATGACCCTTAGAATAGAATTCACTTGATTTTTTTAACTATTAAGCTTCAAAGCATTTGCTTTGGTGGCAGATTTTTGCGGTACTTTTCCGCTAAAAAATATCGAATGCCACATCGTTTATGTTCGTGTGCTGTCCGATTTAGCTTTGAGGCCATTTTTCGTCTGAAAGCAGTTGTGCTAGCAGTTTGTTAGAATATGCCGCTCCAGTCGCGACACCGTATTACAGCGTACGTATCAGTAGAAAGGAAAGTTCAATACAGAAGTTGATAAGCAAGTGTCAAAATTAGAGAATCTAGTAGATAATATGGAAGACGTGATAACAAATAGAAGTAATGGCAATGCTACAAATTGCTGCATCAACAAGTACAACTGATAACAAATCAAGAAGGAAGTAAACGCAGTCAACACAGTTAAAGATAGGGTATTGCACAACGTTACAAATTGCGTGTTCTAGGCTTTCGGTGGAATTTCGGGAGAAAGTCGGATGAACTTTCTACTTAAAATCACAAGCTCGGCTTGTACTGAAATCTTCGGACTTTACCCGAAAGTAAATGTTAGGAGCTTAAAAACTCATAGTTGGGAGGAGTTAGGAGTTAGTCAGTCTCAGAGTGTTCGCGGAAAATATACGTTACTAGAGGAAGTCGACTTGTATTAGCAGGAAACCATAATAGAAAATTTTTGGAATAGAACGGAACTAGCGACTGAATTTATGGCACTTGATGTGTCTCTCTCAAACTGTGATTGTTTCGTTTCATTACTATGGACACAGGCTAGTTAGAACAAAACGAAACAAAACAAAAATAAAAAAAAAGAAGCATTTATGTGATAGTGCAAATTAAGCATCCACCAAAACACACAATTGCTCAAATGGCAACGTAAGTAAGTTGAAAGCAGAATCTCGTGAAAGAAAACCCGAGAAGGATACTGCGGTTTAACTCAGTGCGGGAGCTGCAGAAGGAAACCAAAGCAAAAACGCAATCCTAGCAGGCGAGGAAAAAGCTTCCGCCCGAGACAAAGTGGCATTTTAATAGTTGCATCGAGTTTACCTTGATGAAAAGCGTTCATTGTAATGAAATGTCTGGAGCCTGAGAAGGGATGGAAGGGAAACGAAGATTTTTTTTCCACTGTGTTGCGCTTTCAGTTGGAAGAATAAAACATTTAAAATTTAATTTATTCGCTGTAAAGGGATAAAGGTTGGCCAGAGGAAGGCGGAGGATGCAAGGTGCAATTAATTGTAGAGTGAAACGCAATTTCTTTCCTGTCTTGATCGAGACAGGAGCTGCCAGAATGATTAAGGGATTGCACGAATAGATTTCGTGTTGACGAAATTGCTTGTTGCAACACTGTGACATAACTTCAGGCTGAGGAGTTTCAAGGCATACTAACCTGTATTCGTGCGAAATAAAGAAGGTTCCTTTGATTTCACAGCCGTTTGGATTTTTCCGTTTTCCATTGAACACCTTCTTGTAATGTTCGTAATTGTTAAGATTCACAGCACCATCGAACGTTAGCAGTATAATCTGCGGAATCTGTTGTAATGAAAGATAACAAAACTATGAGCTAAGAGAAGAAAGAAGCTATATCATGGATTCCGCATTTACCTCATCCGGTTCCAGGCCCCTCGGAATCAGTGTGCCGTCTTTGTTGCAGAAACAATACGGTAATTGGCACTCACTTTGGTCGCATTTTTTCGCCAGATCTACTGGCGCTTCGGTGGTTACTGTTGGCTCTAAAGACGACATGAAATGCGAAACAAAATGATTGGGAACTAAATAGACCTATGGAAAGAAAAACTTACGAGCGAGAGGTCCACACTTTGCTTCCGCCTTGAATGTGCAGAACTTTTGCAAATCATCAAAATACAACCCCGAAGGACATCGGTTCAAGTATGGGAAGCCGTCTACGCACTGCAATGAAAGTGAAGAATATGACAACCATGTGTGGGGTGAAATTAAAATTAAATTTGCTAGAATAAATTTGAATTTCCGACTGGTGAGCTGGTAAGGATATGGCTGCTCACTACGTAACAGAGTGTTTCGGCGGAATGGGATTCTTCCCGCAGGCAGCGAACATAAAACTACTTCTGATTCTGCTGGAGGCAGCTACTCGGTAAAGTGTCCAACAGCCTCTGTTTCATTTGACTCGTTTGTTCTGAGACTTGCATCATTCGAAGTAGTAGGCTGTGTTTGACAGATAGTTTTTGTATGAAAAGTTGACCACGTTGAACTCAGGTCCTCGATCCAGGCATTGGTTTGATACATACTATTTATACATTCAATATATAAAACTCTTGAAATTGAATATTTTGTATATATCAGTTTGTAACTAAGCGCATGAAAAAGATTTCCTGCCACAGGGAGCCGCCCATGCGTATTCAGGATTAAAAAGACGAACGCGAGCACACTTCGGAAGCATGTTCGGCTATTCTGATGCTGATTCGGTTGGACTTTTGGTGTTGATTGATAACGAAGCCTTGACCCATTATCATGCGCCAGAGAAAAAGGCTGATTACGAGTGCTCCGAAATGGCCTAGGGGAGGCTAAATGGGACGGAAGGTTTTTGGAATACGTTTCGTAGACTACCGTCGTTTTTCGAGACAATGTACCGGTACAGAAGGGCATAGTGCGAAATTTATATTGGAGTACTGATCGCTACTTTCGGAACTTGAAACCGGGAACCATCAAAGTAACCCCTGAATGACCATACCTGCATCGGCCAGAAATAGTCGAAAACATAACATACAACATAGAACTCGTTTGAATTTAGCAAATTTTATGAACGACAAACACCCACAAAAAAAACAAACCTTTACCTACCTGATAAAACCGGCGACAGGTGACGGGGTCGGCAAAGTTTCCATTTCCCAAGTTTTCCGGACATTTGAATTCCTTCTCGTCCTTGGTCTGCGCTGTTTGCGAGTTTGGTGGTTTTTGCGTAAGGATGCATGGAAAGGCAGGGAAACGGTTAGTTGGCTATAACCTTGCTGTTCGATTTGAAACAGAATCGTATACATGCGGAAAAAAGTGCACATGAAACACACGGTTCCTCAAGCAATATGACATGAGTACAATTTATTCTTTCGCCTCGGTTTGACACGCCACAGTAGTTTCACTATTGCTTCATGCTACTAATTGTTACAGTGTAACACCGGCACCGATAGTTGATGGAACCGGTTTCGGTCTTTGTTTATCCACACGCGCGGTCGTCTTTTGTTAGAATTTTGCGCATTCAAGACCGTTGTGGGGATGGTGACATCAATCAACGCATAAATTGACAACCAAAATAGTGTCAAGATTAAGGATGATGATGCCACACCTAAATTATGCGGCTGGTAAAATTTACATAACCAGAATGCTTCAAGTTGCATGGTGAAGCCTACTTCGATTGGAGAGACAGTGAAAAAAAAGCATCATGTTGCCGCCACCGGTTGACACCAAACTCAAGGTTGGTACAGTTTCTCAATCGTGACGGGACTTCGGCACGTGGTTGAATCACCAATCCAAGTAGCCCGATTTGGAAGTCCACTCGATTTTTGATTTCATTTTGCCGGCCCGTTATCGATCGGATGGAATGAATGTGAATAGAAATGGTTATCGTGGCGTGGAAAATTCGGTGCCAAATCTTGTACGACTTGTGGCTTAACTGAAAACCTTCGTTAATTAGCAGGATTGAATTTGTAAACGTGCTTTCGTGTGACAGACAGACGTCAGTTAGCTGGATGACGCTGAGTAAATACAGTTTGGTGTCAAACGTGATCTTTTCTGATTGTTTGGGTCTATACGACTTCTCCCTATCGTCTCGTTGGTCTGATTAGTACTCTCAAAGGTTCATTTCAGATTACGTAGAAAATGAAATTATTATTCGGTCTTGAAAATGAATTGTCTGTGCTGGGGCTAAACCGGACAAAAAAGTAGGACTTAATCAGGCACATAATTTTTGACTTGGTATTCTTAGCGGATTCTTGAAAGATACCTAAATATTGCACGTTCATTATACCTGTAGCGAAACAATCAAATAGTCTTCAATAAAGACTCTAAAGTCAGTTTTAACATCAATTATTTTTGCTAGTGCAGGACGCCAAGCTCCGGGACCATAGCGATATACCCGGCGAGCAAGATTATATCTCATGAAAGGTTGAAACCAACAGACAATCCAGGCCCGTTATCAGAATTTCGTTTCGGGAGCGCCCAGTTGACTTCATCAGTTTCGGAAGCACCGAAAAAAGCGGTATGACATTTAATTTATTTGAGATCCAGGTTCCAAAGGTAGTGGTCTAAAATTTCAAAACAAAACTCACATCGATTTCTCAGAGATCATTTGGGGTTTGGGAACAGATAACAGTTCAAGGTAACCAAATCAGGTGAACAAGGTGGATCTTTCCGAATCATTGAGCCTTTTCTGAAGCACTCGTGCCGACTACAGTCCATTGCAAGGATATTTGAAAAGAACATATCTCGCTTGCAGACGAGTAATTCCACCACGGTATGAGAGCTCTTTTGAAGTAGTTTAATACGTAAGTAGTCTCATCTGTACCTTTTTGCGCCTTTTGATGATAGACAAGTTGAAATTTTGTAAAAAAACATGAAAAATGGTTCTATTTCATTAAACTGAAATGATAGCAGCATAGTATGTTCGAGAAAGCTGTGTAGTTTTTAAAGATGAAAAACTTTGTATAACATGAAAAACTCATATAAATTGGAAATATATGTGTTTTCTTACAAAAACTGGTTTTAGGACACCCTTTTCAGAAAATTCATTATATTATGAATTACATTCAAGTTACGGGAATAGTTTCTTCAGCAAATATGTTTGAAATAACTTTCTGAACAACTTTGTCGAAGTAACTTAGCCTCTATGTTGGCTCTGAACTAAAAAAATATTTTTATCTCACTTTAAGGGGAATTAATCACATAAATAAAACTTGCCAAAAGATGGCGTCTATCATTCTGAGCAACTTTGCTGAAGATACTGTACCTCAAAAACCATAATAATGGGTCCAGCCAAACATGTACTCGAAGTGCGCTTGCTTTCGTATTTTTAGTCCTAAAAAAGTATACGCAAGATCCAGCGGCGGGATATCTCATGGTGGAATCTGCGGGTTCAACGGGTTTTATTCCCTTTTTGTTTTATTAAGTAAGTTTAAGATTTGACGCCCTACTGTATTCGTTCTTCATTTTTTGTGTGAACCTTTATAGTCCGGTTAAGCCTCGTGGTTCCTGAAGTACTAGATTTTGGGTTGGTTTATCGCGACTTTTCATGGAAACCAATGATTATTTTTCAAAATCACAGATAAATTTGGTATTGGATGTATTTTTCAATTTCCAAAACGTGCCCGGTTTAGCCCCGATCTCCCCTATGCCCGTATATTGAGAAGATTTGGTTGCTGCTAACCGTTTTGTATTTGAATCATTTCAAATTTTCAGTATGTCTTACTGCAATCTGAGTCAGTTTGGGCATTTCCATGAAAAGTTATAATCTTATGCTATGAACTGACATCGAGTAACAAAGGGAGATAAGCCATTTTTTTTTTAAATTTTCATGGCATCTTTTGACTGCCACTGTTGGAATAATCCTGGGTCGGTGGTTCAGAGTGCAAGGCTCTTCGATCGCATATCAGTTAAGGCTCGTACGAATGTCTTTAAGTATTCTTAGTATTAGTACAATCGTAGTACAAGTCAGGTGATAGTCCTGTACAAGGTCGAATCGGTGACGAGAGGTCAGTGTTGAAACAGACGATCAAATTCCGCTTCGGAATGTAGTATAATGATGTAATCCAGTAACAAAAAGTATGATCTAGTAAAAAAAGGATTCAAATTCTAAGATAAAAAGAGAAATGGATTTTTTCACGGACTAAAAGGAAAAAAACACCGCAGAAGCAAAAGCAAAACGCATCACTCTACAATTCCTCCGAAAGTTGTTCTCAGGTAGCCTCCATAATTGGTTCAAGGAAACCTGCTCGAAATTGAAGTGCTGTTCCTTTCCCTTGGAGAGAAATACGATCTGGATTTGGGTAGAACATTTCTAAGGGCGTTTTTCATTGAAAACCCATTGAAGTGCTAAATTGCTCTGGTTTAGCACTTTCGAGCAGAAAAGAGCAATGAAACACCGTTCGAATATTGCATTTCTGCTCGAAAGTGCAAAACCAGAGCAATCCACGCCACCAATGTTTTTCAATGAAAAACGGCATAAGAAACTTATTCATTTAAGTTGGAGAAATACAGCAAACATTACATTAACAAACAAAAAGTGGAACCATTAGTTTTGGGTTCTCTGTAGTGCATTTGACAGCAGGCATGTTTTTGTTTCAGTTGCGCACAAAAACTATAGTTGGCCATGCTTTTCAATCACATGTCAGTTTGAACTCCAACATTTGAAGTAAGTTCTGTCTACTTTTGGACACCAACCGATCTTTTTCAATAGGAGTTGAGTTTTCTCTATAACTAAGTCAAAAAATTAAAATTGATCATCATCCGTGCCTGTGTAACTGGTTATCGAGCAACGTAATTTTTTTTTTCGAAGGAACCAATGATTCGCAATCGATGCCATTAGTTGGCTCTGCTGCAGCTGAGCATCAGCGGAAGCAAGAAAAAAAAAGAGCAGTGAAGTTACCACTTTCTGTTATGCAATATCAATTTTGGTTAAGTGATCAAAGAGCACGTAATATGGCAGACAGCGACGCACGTTTTCCATATTATAAACAGCGGCCAAGCGAGCTCCAAAGTCCTCTGGCTCCAAGTGTCCGTTGGAAGGCGAAAAGAAAGTTGAAATTGTAACTTTCTTCGAAAGGCAACAAAAAATGTTACAAAACTCCTTTAAAATATCCAGTTTTTTTTTCTGCATTTAGCGATCGGTCTTACGAAGTTGCTGAAGAAAAATAAAAACAAGCTCCCAACAGCGTTGTTTTCTAGCGATCCAAGTAGGTTCACTTGAGTTGCGCACTGTTACGATCGGCTACCATGGCGATAGTAATGAATTCACGTCATGTGGCATGCTGCGTGTCATACACCTTCACTTTTCTGTTATTTTTCACGCATATGTATGATTCCATCACAAAAAGCTTGAGCAATTTTCTTGTTGAAAGTATGATTTACCAGACACAAAGATTATCAAGCCCAACCAAATCACCACCGGTAATCTCATGCTGGTTGGTTCACAGAATTATTCTTCGCGATCGCAAGTCTTCTCCTATTCCGGTAACTACGATTTGTTCCAAAAAAAAAAACAAAAAAAAAACAACACTTTCTCACACTCACACACCGATCACCGCACCACAAACACTACACCCGAGATCACTTCACTGGAGGATCGTACGCAGATCAGATGCAAGCCACGACTGCCAACGCGCACACACCGAGACTGACTGAACACGATTCACCGATCGTTGGAGACCTGGACTAGCGCCTGGCCACATCAATGACGCGATGCGCGCTTTCGCGGCACATTATTGCGATTGCCGATCGCGCGGGTATGGGCAGCAAAGCGCTAAACTTGATGCAAACTTGATGGCTCGATAAACAGTGGTGCGGTTTCCTACCATGCAGACGGGTGTAAGCGCAGTACGGAAATCTGCCGCTTGCTAGGGGTTTCTCGAGACCATTGTTTTGGATCATGTTTTTACGCTCCTGGCTATGCAGACTGAGACATCGTTCTTGATACTTGGCCTCCGAACAAGGAAATTAACAAACCAAAATTGTTCATATTCACTTATTGATTCCGATCAGTTCAAGGGCGCGATATCCCTACAGTAGGCAGAACTAAATACCGGTCGTAGGTAAGCCCAGGACATTGGAACAGACCTCGCAAGCCGCCTAGAAAACACCAGAATCTAATAAGGAATACGACTCGGAACAAACGAAAGTGACCTAGACGACAAATAAAGGAGTACGGTTGGAAGCTCGGCATATGAAACTTTTCCAGATCGAAGAAGATCTATGGCCTATCTATAAAAAGATACAATCATATCTCCGGAACCAGGAATGTTCGCCATGAGCCTTTAGAACTTGATTAAAGGCCTGACTGTAGGTTTCAAACAAGACCAAGATTTTTGAAATTGGTTCAATCTTCACCGTGAAAATAGAGCGGTTAGAAATAGCACACTCACCTACACACATCGACATTGTCGGATCTCGCCGTACGGAGCTCTTGGGGAGCCTTGGTCCAAAAGTCGATGTAAAAATGACATAACCTTTCCGTATGAGAAGGCAAACTTTGGCGGCTAAAGCAATCTGACCTGTCGAACAAATGTTTCGAACGAAAAAAAAGAACATATTCCCACTTCTATCCAATACCGGATCACTGCACAGTGATACCGAAGTGGTAGAAAACAGAAAAAAAAAATTTCCTTCACCATAATAATTTTTTTTCAATTCTCAGCTAAGTGTAGGATCACAGTTTAATGCATAATAATTTTTGAATAAGAAATAATCTCAACGTATTTTTTCAAAGCTAATGTATTTTCAACTTTTTCATTCTTCCATACAAAATTTATGGCACAATGAAGATGTTTTGCGACTACAGTTTTAAAAAGGTAGGAAAGGGCTGTCACTGTTCGATAGTATTTTTTCTCTACTTCTCATAAATCACTATGCGATCCTGTGAATCTCTGTGCCTTGAAAGTTTGCGGAGTCGAGACCTGGAGTAAAAATCACAGAAAGAAGGACTAGACTTCTAAGTATGAAAGCAGTTCTACATCAAATCGTCCAGAAATGGCAAAATTCTGGCACGACCCCCTTCGATTTGCACGAAACTCTGCATGTGTAATCGATACGGAGAATAAACACGGAAAGACCGAAATTAGCATTTTGGCGAAAAAATTAGTTGATTTTTTGATTTTAGTTAGTTATTTTTTGAGACAACTAAAAAAATCTTACTTTTGCTAATTTAGATTTTTTAAATCTGATTCTCTTAATAATAATAAAATATTTGTTGAAATGGCTATTTTTTTTAGTTGAATTCACCAATTAAACGTGCTGTCATTTCTTAGCTAAGGCACGCTTCATATCCATTGAACTAATTTTTTAGTTGAATTAAAGAAATAAAACGTTGTTTTCAACCAACATAAATGGTTGAATTGGTTTTTGCAATTAGCAGCTATATGGCGCTCGTTAACACCGTAATGACTACTAGCCACTAGATGGCACACAACTACCGAAAAAAATTTCATCTCGCGGTTATCTTTTCTATATTTGCAGGTATAAATACGATGTTGTATTGGAAAAAAAGACATAAGCGAAACATAAACTTCTTTTTGAAAAATGTTACTTCTAAATCGCTGTTTTCTTCATTCGACTTCGCGAAATCGACTCTCTCACTGAAAACTTTGAGCACTCGGAAAACAAAAACCGAATACAAGTAGTACACCGGACGGCTTAGCCCGGAATGAGAAGATACAAAAAAACATCATTTGACGTATACAATTAGAGTGCAACATTCGAAACTCACTTCACTGTTTCCCGTAAAAACATTATTACCCACAATCGCTTCAACTGCGCACAAATTCTGAATAAATACACTTTCCACTAACAGTTTACGTCATTTTTACATATCGGTTTAAAAATTTATATAGGGATATATCGTAACACATGCGAAAAACATCTAAACAATTTGCGAGCAGTTTCAACAAGACTGTCCCTTTTAGCTTTTTAATAGATTATTTTGCTTTGACACTACTGTCCTTCAGTAATGACGGTGATAGATAAATAGAATCAAAATTTCTGATTTTAATAACGAAATTAGTTGTCAATGAGAATTTCGTGTTGGATCGAAATATTGCTGGTTTGTGTCCAGAATATTCGCCAACTAAACACATTCTCTAAAAATAAGAGTTTTTTTCAGCACAGTAAATTCTAAATTTTAACTAATTTTATAGTTATTTTGAAAATTTTGTTGTTAAAATCAACTAATTCAAAAACAGTAATACGAATTAGGCGCAGAGCTAATTTCGGTCGTTCCGTGAAGCAGTTTTCGCTGGTCTAGAGATTTTTTTCACACAAGACTAATTTATGAAAAGGGTCTACGAAAATTTTGTCCAGGAAGCAATTGTAAGTAGAAAGCAAAAAATCAATAATTTTTTTTTCAAAATTCTCAGTTATTCCATGGCATGATTTTTTTTTAGTTTTGTGTCACAAAAAACGTCAAGTTACTATCAAACTAATGAATGTTTAAAAAGTTGGATAAAAAGTTTCCCGAAGAAAAACTTTTGAACGATTTTCGCGACACGATGTTTTCATAGGAATAAATGTGTCTGAACAATGAA
Organism: Malaya genurostris; assembly: GCF_030247185.1. Taxonomy (NCBI): domain Eukaryota; kingdom Metazoa; phylum Arthropoda; class Insecta; order Diptera; family Culicidae; genus Malaya; species Malaya genurostris. The sequence continues at coordinate 165,902,999 of NC_080570.1, read as the reverse complement.
CTATTATTCTTCAAGCTAAGCTCAAGTAAAAAGTTAATAAAGAGCCACTTCCTGAATGCAGTCGCTAAAATGGATATGTCATGAGAATACGATTTTTTTTTAAAATTAGTCTGGGTCTTCCAGCGCCAAATTTATTGTTTTTGTAATCCTCATGAAATTTTGAATAAGGAGTGCATCGAAAATAAGCTATCCACATACATTTGTGTTGTACGCATGTATTTGTGATGGGTTTTTATACTCAGATCATAGCATGCTGTGCGTTTGGCTTTCGTTTGTTCACTTGTTTGTGCGGTTGAAATTGTGCGTTTTCAAAATGTCGCGTATTGAAAAGGAAGTAAAAATTAAGGTTCTGGACACATGACTAAGTGAGAAGGGTATTACTATGCGAAAATTGGCGAAGCGGTTTGGAATTCATCATGCCAGTGTTAAAACCACCATTAATAAGTTTGGGAAACACTATTCTTTGGATGAGCTACCAGGAAGAGGCAGAAAATCCAGTTCTTCCAACCCGAAACTGGACAAGAAAGTGGTATCTCTAATCATGAAGAACAAATCAATGTCAATACGTGATTTGGCCAAAAAAGCAGGAACAAGTGTCGGAATGATCCAGCGAATCAAGTGGCGAAATCACCTGAAGACCTACAAGAAGCAGAAAATCTCGTAACAAAGTGTAGAATAGAAGAAGCGAGCAGCAACAAGGGCCCGGAAATTGTATTTGCGTCTTTTGCAGTGTCCGGATGCATGCGTTTTGATGGGCGATGAGACTTATGTAAAGAAGGACTCAAAAATCCTTCCAGGTCCACAATACTTTACAGTCGTCGTTGGGGAGGATGTGAGCGATGCGGACAGGTCAAGTGGAGAAAATCGGTCGAAAGATACTGGTATGGCAAGCAATATCTTCCTGTGGTTTGAAGTCAACCATTTTTTACACTACCGGAACCAGAAATGCAGAAATCTAACAATCTGAGTGTCTCCAGAAGAGATTGCTGCCTTTGTATTAGAAGCATAGTACACCTCCACTGTTTTGACCGGATTTAGCGTCGGATCACTATGCCAAAACCACTGTCAACTGGCTTGCGGGAAAGGGAATAAATTTCATTGGAAAAAATTTCAATCCACCAAATTGCCCTCAGCTTCGACCCATCGAACGTTGTTCGATCAAAAGTTCGAAAATTCGTGAAGGAAAAACTTAAATTTCATCCGGTTTTTATTATGCTCAACTTTAACCTCGTACAATAAAGGATCAATTTTTAGTTTGAATTAGGTTTTAGGTATCAGACCATAATGGCTCAGATGGCACGTTCCTCACGTTTATCGGAGATTTGTGCCTTACATTTGTGCCAACTAACTCTCAGCGACAACGTGATGCATACGATTATACGACAGCTTCGCCAGTAACATCGGGAAATAATTTAGAAGAAATACCATAAGCGGCTTTACTCTTCTCAGCATGCTCCCACCACAGCTATCTAGCTGATGATTAAAGGAATCAAAATGGTGAAGTGTTTAATAAAGGTATTTCTGGAAGTTATGTATCTCTCAAAAGCAGTCAGAGAGCTCAGGTCTGACAACTATCGTCAAGAAAAGTAATCTAAAAAAAACAATTATTCGAGCATCCACCACAAAATGAATCTGGAGAAGTTCAGACAGTTAAATTAAAGACGAAATTTATCGAACCAGATAAAATACGTATACTCTCAATTTTATTTAACTCGTGGTCTGTTCCAACGACGATGAAGGAATTCACAGCCGCAAAAAGTATTCCCCTCTAATTGATTGTAAAGCGCCTTATTGTGTAATTCGCCGGTAAGAACAAAGAATTGTTAACTCCGCGAATGTAAAAAATACCCCACCTCTTCAATTCTTGAGAAAAAAATTGTTTATTTTGCGATTTATGGATTTAGTCTCGAAACCTCATGAATGCGTTGTGTATGTGAAGTTTGTTGGTTTGCTACACATTCCAGGAATTAATCAGCTTGGACTGACGTATTGGCATGATGCTAAAAACCCCTTTACAGCGCAATTGAACTGGAATCCGAATCAGTAAAGAATATGATTCTTATATCGGGCTCACTCACACCCCGTTGCTAAGTGTGAATCCAATTCAATTCTTTGAACGATTCAATTCATTAAATTTCGCCTGGAACACTTTGATTCAATCTCGTTGGATAGTTTTTTTTTCTAAAACTTTCGGTATCTCCGGAATCGGAAGTTGGATCTGAAAAAAAATCGAGAATTGAATCTTGAATCTAATATGGTTAAAATTGGTTGAGCCATTTTCGAAAGAAGTTACTGAATATTTTTTCACTTTTTTGGTGCATATCATCCTGTAATTGCGGAACCGGAAGTAGGATCCAAATGAAATTCAGTAAATTTGTATGTATTTGTAGACCTTTCATTTGAATCTAAGTTTGTGAAAATCGGTTCGGTTATCTGTCACCAGAGCTTAAAATTGTCACGCATTCTCAATGAAAGAAACCATTCCAGCAGTCTCATTTTCAATGTTTTACTGTCTCATTCGTAAATGACCGACACCAGAACAAACGAGGAGAGACGAAGCAGTTTCGTTTCTCATCGAAAAAATGAGAGAGCATAATTGCCAACGTCACTCTTTCCTCTGTGACAAGACGAAACCAAACTAACGTCTTCAGGTAGCAACAGCAGAATTTCAATTCTCATTCTTTCATCGATGTATTGAAATTATGTGACGCTTGGCTATAAAAAGTGACCAAAATATGGTAAATCGAAGTAATTACATCCCAGAACTTCTTTGGAAACCAAAACTACTACAAATTCGAGCACCAACAGTTAAAACTTATTGTGAAACCTTTTTCTGTCGTTTTCAATTCTCACAGCTTTGGTTGAATATCGACGCTGCATACTATGGGATTTTCACTGAAAACTGCAAATGACTGAAAGGGCAAATGAAAGAAAAAACACAATTTTGAAACTACTGTCCCGCTTATGTCATTGACTGGACATGGATTTCGTTCTCATAGTTTGCAAGCGAAGCTGAGAGTGACAGTAATTTCTTGTCATTTTCGTCTATTTTTCAGTCAATGAAAATGACTTTTATTAGCTCTGTCTGTCACACACTCTGACATTTTCTCAGTTTGTCCAGGTGCATTACATAGCCTTTCTATACGAGAAAGGCAAAAAGGTAATTTATAAAATCAAGCGTTGCTTCATATCACTTTTAGATGGATCGAAAATTTTACCATATAATATCAAGATAGGAATATATTTAGTGACGTTAAATTATAAATAAAAACTCATCCAGCAGACGTTTATCAGCTTTATATTTAGGATTTTTGCCAACTTTCGCACGAAAAAGCATCACTGTGCACTGCGATCCGTTGAATGTGCTTCTGTTCTTCATAAAATCAAAAGTCAAACTAATCGTCGGCGAAGCATGGCACACTTCGATTGCATTGTACTGCATTGCAGTGCCCATGTTGAAATTTTCGGTTTCACATGCCGAGGATAGAAGCGAACAAAATTAATCGTTTTGATTTCTGTATTCTGATTATTCAAACATCGTAACTACTTTTCGAAAGATTTGCCCGTCTGCCAGGAAAGGATGGATCAGAACCGTGTTTTTTCTTTGCTCTGTGTCTGGTTGCGCAGATAAAATCTCTCGCGGTGACTTTGTCGGAAGCCAAATTGAAATGGAAATGTAAATGAAATTATAATTAAAACTGCAACACCATCACCATTTCCGGATCCTTCAGCGGCGTAGTCATCGTCAGGCACGTACTGCGGAGGGGGGCCGGGGGAAAACTTTGTCAGTCAGAGTTTCCACGTTCGGAATATATTTTTTTTTTCAATTAAGTATTTGCCTTTTGTTTGACCGTGTATGTAGAAGTCTGCGTCGTACCGGGAAGTCATCTAGTTTTTTCTCGTTTCGATAAGCTTTCAACTTTTATGCCCCGTTCAAAGACATAACATTAATTGGCTGTGCAAATGAATTGTTAACCGGTTCTACGGTTCAGCCTAGATACGATACACTGGATACCATCTCCCCAAGTTGAGTGCTATTAACAGATTTTACCCGTTGTCATTTTCTGCATCGTCATATGGTCGTCGAGTAGTTGTTACTATACAGTGGACTGAAATGTGCTTCGCATGTTATATTTAGATAACCTGTATTGTCCTGTGCAACTATATTCGTAGCTATCGGCGATGGGCAAGATTCCAACATTCGTTCAGGGTCATCCAGTGGCTCTTCTGTCGTTTATCATCAGCCAACCATTCGACCAGCCGCTGTCAAAATGTCATCCGAAGGTGCGATGTCGCGTACGGACATAGCAGGCGGGGTCCAGTAATGCATGCATGCATAAGTAAATTCATTTGATTGGGAAATGCCACCACCACTGTGAGTAACGGTGGTGACATAGCAAGTGCCTACTAAGAATGATATAATCAAAGCGGATCGATTGGAATTCACATAATAATCGTCACAGACAACATACAAAGATTGTGCCTAAAAAAACCGTTGGATCGACGACTCTCAACGCTTCTCAATTTCCTTTGCAGCTGACCACCTGACAGGACGGACAGACTAACTGCCAACAGCTTTGTTTCTTTTTTGTTTTCGCTTCAAGGTGACGAATAAAACCACTATTCAAGTGTAGTCTTATTTAATTACTTGCGAAGCATCGTCTGGTCGGAACGCTGAGCTGAGCTGAGCTTTATCACAATGGACTGCAGCAAGGTAGGGTCTCTGACGAGGGGTCTGAGCCGTCGGCATCGGGTGGATTGTGAATGCAGCAGGCCTGAAGGCCTGAGGTTCGATTGAGATGAGGGCTCTTTGCGGTATCACAACACTGTTGTTGGCACTGAAAGAAAATACCAGCACCGTACAAACTGGGAAACGATGGAAGATCGCAGCATAGGTCAATCGGAAGACTTTCTTAGTGCATATCTTCTTGTAGTTTGCTACGATTATCCGTTCCTGGTGCGAACAAGACTGGCGACAATCTTCTCTCAATACACAAATGTAGCGATGATTAAATGGAATCACGTGATAATTATCTCTGATAACAATGAGCGTGTGATGACATGCATTCCTGCAGTATCAGGTTTCATGCGGTTTTCGATATGCTGCGACTACGTTCGAGGAGGATTTACAGTGGCAACTCATTCTGTCAAAGGCGTGCAAATTAATTGCTTTATTATCATCAATTATTGTTCATATCCTAATCAATCGAGTCTAAGACTCTCACTGCGTTCACGAGTATTGACCATTTGAAACGTTGAATTTGTATGTACCGATATGGATGTTGAAATTAGAATTAGAAATGAGAGAACGTATAACTATGTACATTTGCTTCACTGAATGATTTAATTTTGACGAACGAACGAGACACTTGTACTGCTTGAGGATAGGAAACAACAGTTTGCCCAAGCTCAATGGAAATATTGGGGTTGTCCGCTTGGTCACAAATGACCACTCTTTTCAACAATTTTGCGACATCCGGTGTTCGATTTTAACTCCTGCAGTTTTGTCACATTAATCAATTTAGACTACTTTGCGTGCGAGTAGTTTGAATTTTCGCGATGGAGAAGCAAAATTTTGACAGGTTGCTACTCTTGCAATTGCAAACCCGTTTAATATAATTAAAACAAAAGCTTTTGAACTTCACATGCAAACTTTTGAACCTTAAACGCAATATGAGACGGCAGAAGTTTAAATAATTTCCGTATCTCGTTCAATGGCAGGCTAAAGAATACAGGAATACGGCGGACATTAAAATTTTTTTCTGAATGACTCTATTTCGAGTTTTGATGATATCGTTAATATAGATGTCCTTGTTTGTTTATATGTGGAGATAATTGCTAATAAATATTTTCACCTAAAAATCGATTCAATTTCGAAGCCAGAATAATTTTTTACTACGAGGCATCTTTATAAAATTCACCCACTGGAAGAGTGAGAAGTTTTTGATCGTAAATGGGAGCGGGTCATTTCGCCGAAAGCCATTTCGCCGAAAGTCGTTTTGCCGGAAGGGTCATTTCTCCGAAAGAGTCATTTCGCCGAAAGAGTCATTTCGCCGAAAGAGTCATTTCGCCGAAAGAGTCATTTCGCCGAAAGAGTCATTTCGCCGAAAGGGTCATTTTGCCGGAAGAGTCATTTCGCCAAAAGGGTCATGTCTTCTGTATGTTATGCCTCCTGTATCGGCGGCACAAAGCTTCTTTGCTTTAGTTAGGTCCAAACGAGCCGTAACGAGGTCGGACAGCACATGAACCAAAACTATGTGGCATAGCCGCATTAGATATTTTTTTCATTTTCACTTAACAACATAACGGGCGTTAACGTTCATTTGTCTTTATTTTAAATCAATTCTAATTACGATTTTAAAACGATTTCAGGATTCGGCGAAATGGCATTCGGCGAAATGACCCTAATGCATCGTATATATCTCTTGCTGTATCTAACGTATTAATATAATATTTGCTTCATGCCGTCAGAAATATGATCAACAATTTATGATGAAATTTTCAATTGTACGATTGACTCACAAATAATTCAAAATTAAAGTTTTCTGGAATATTCGGTATCAATGAGCAACAAAGAGGAAAACCCCTAACGTGGGTTAGTCTCTCTCGAACCCGCGACCACAATTTTAAGGTAATAAGCAATTTTTTATTACTGCTTTACCTACTGGGTAGGTAATACTTGATACTTGACAATATACTATTAATACTTGATATATTTCATTCATTCTAGCCTCCGCGGTTCAGTGTTGCGAAAATATCAAACTATCAAATATCACCACTGAAAAAAACCATACCCGATTTTACGTATCGATTATTACTATTCGTAGAATCAACGATGATTCTGATCACTCGAAGAGAGTGATGAACAAAATCTCATCCCGTTCAATATCGTTGGATTGTTGTAATCTGTTGATATAAACGATGAGGAGGTTTTATGCCTGCTGGAATGAGAGATTGTAATATTTCAGCTACATTGGGCTTTTTTCTGTTCCAAATAAATAAATATCACCATAGTGATGTTACATAAACTCGCACGTGATAATGAAATGAAAATCATTCTCACGATTATGAGCCATGCAGCGATTTTCACTGAACATGGAGGAGAAATATTCGGATCAGGGTCATTTCGCCGAAAACCATTTCGACGAAAGCTGTTTCGCCGAATGGGCCACTTCGCCGAATGTCATTTCGCCGATTTCTGCAATTGTCTTAAGGGCTGATGACAGTACCGTAAAGTGGTAGGTTTTTTGCTATTTTCCCGTTACAAATTAAATTTTCTTGAAATTAAATTTTCTGTGAAATTTTCAGAATGATTCATTGAGTTTAGCGGTCATGTTGTATTTTTTTCTGACTGAAGAACTGCAGAAAAATGGAACGCTCGGAAATGCATACCTCTACTTGGTCATCGAATATCTCGGCTTTGAAGGCTTGTATCATAAATCTACCGTGACAAAGTCTAGATAATTGAGTTTAGATGCGATTAGTACATAAAACATATATGTCATCGCGATAAAAATAAAGTCTTGTATTTTTCTGTGAAACAAAGTCAGTTTCAATGCATCCACCATTTTTTTCGCTTTGGTTTCCTGATAGCATTCTGAAAAAGAAGAGAGAAATAAAATTGGCTCGACAAGGCTGCCAAACATACAGACATTCAATCTTTGTGAAAGTTGAATATTTTTTCATTGTTCATTGGAATCCATGTAATGTCCAACCCATACGATAGATTAATGTGATAAAACTTCTCATCAACATAATAAAATGTATGCTGGCAACCCGGCACATTTTGCTCATATACGAGAGAGTACAAGAGAAATACGATGGGCAAAGGGAATTGAGCGAGCCACGTGGTCGATTTAAAACTCAACACGTGGCCCTCTGTCCTCAGACCATAATATTTTAATTGGAATTGATTTAAAATAAACACAAATGAATGACAAATGTACTTCTTAAATAAAGTTTGATTCATGAACATCAGAAAGGAGTTCCCAAGGAAACTTGTGGACTATTAGCCATTAAGCATCAAAGCAATTGCATAGGTGTATCTACCAAGCAAATGATCTATTCGGCTAAACGACTTTCGACGAAATGGCATTCGGTGAAACGACTTTCGGCGAAATGGCTTTCGGTGAAATGACCCGCTCCCAAATATTCTGCTGTTTCTGCGTTGTACATTTATGATAAATATATATGGGACATTCCACGCAAAATCAGCCATCCATTTTTTTTCATCTAACTATATTTTTTCGGTAAAGAACTCGAAGATATTCGACACGTATTTTTTTATTTCAATATGGTGCGTGAAATTTTCGAGATATATTTTTTTGTAATTTCGCGTTTACAAAAAAGAACCTTTTTTTAACAGCCTATACTGTAAAATCTACTAAAGAAACAAAAATTCGTCCAAGATGTTAATTTAATGAAAAAAGTTAAAAATAATAAACAAATAAAAAAATTTCAAACTTGGGCCTAAGTTTTTTTCTTTTTTTAGTTGAAAAAAGGAGCCCTAGGGTTTGAACACATTCTTAATAAAGAATAATTCTTTCGGAGCAGTGAATTTTTCAATCACGACCCCGTCAAAGGCGACGAGTCCTGTTAAAATTTTGTCTTATTCTTTGGAGTAGACTAGAAGGGCAACTGAAACTATTGAGTTGTGAGCAACAAAAATTATAATTATCGAAATGTGTTCAGTATCTAGCGAGGAAAGTCGATTGAAAAAATGATATGCGAATGCAAGGGACGGGACTCGAACTCGTAGCTAGCTGCTATCTGCTGGGAAATTGTATTGTTAAACTATTCTGCATATGAAGATACAAGGAGAGACTTCAGATATTATAGGAATGTTAAATATTTAGAGACATATAAACATTTAAACACATAAACAGGAAACATTAGTTAAAGTGAATTTCTATTGCATTTTAGAAGTTCATACACTTCTCTGTATAATGTTTGTTGATGCAAAAGATGAGGAGGTTTTATGCCTGTTGGAGAGAAAGTTTTAGCTGAACTAGCTCCACTAGGTTTTTCCCTGCTAAACAATAAACAATAAACATCTAACAAAATAGAAAATAAAGATTCTTGACGATTGGTTCAGTAATTTTTCATTTATTGAGTTAACAGGTAATTTTGAGAAAATGCGCTTCACAGGTTAGACTTTTTAAAGAAATGGTAGGGCGTGCGTAAATTCAAATAACCATATTCTCGAAAGTGTTCGAAATTCATCTTTGAAACTTTGCAATGAAGTTCTCAGACGCTATATCTATCGATAATCGATTGGCCACTATTATTATATATGGAAAAAAATTTAATCCGATTACCAATTTTTCATAGATCGAAGTAAAAAGGTAATCGGATGGTTCAATGACCGGTGAATATGGCGGTCGTGACAGTTTTCGCGACTTTCGAAGCCTGGAATTTGCCATTGGCACAAAACAACATTACTTTGTCGTGACAATCTTTATATTGATGCCGCTTTTCCTGCGAAGCTCGGCTCAAACGCATCAATTGTCGTCGGTTTTCGTAATGAGTGATGGAATCTGAGCGAATTAACGTTTGGAGTTTTCGAACATTATTTCCCGTACCTACGAAATCGACAACCGTGGTCCAACACAGCTGAAGTGAGTTTCTGTGATCATAAACTTACAAGACCTTAAAACGAAATATAACCTACTGGTTTTTGAAAAATTAGCTTCCATTTGAACCTACAATTAAGACTTTTTTTCACTAAATGTTGTGATATTTTGGAGAAATCTGAAATAAAAATTTCCTCTCACAAATTTCAGCTGAAGTAATATTCTATGGACTGGTGAGAACTTCACGCTGAATGTCAAACTATGGTAATATTTAAAAGTTCTTTGAAAATAATTTTTTTTCTAGCAAATTTGAAATAATGTTTTCTGTAAATTAAAGTTGGTTTTATATACAAACGATTATTATGCAAAAATTGGCACGGGAATTGGCTTCACTTGCGAAACTCCGAGTAGCTTTCTAATGTTCTAAAATTTCGGAAAAAACTTCAATTTTTTCCATTTTTTTTTTTAGGAAATATGAAATAATTTCCTTTCAAAAATTCCAGCTGAAGCAATATTCTATCGACTGGTAAACAAAAACATCTACATGATCGCTTTAAATTTCATGGCAAGTGTTAAACAATAGTGAAATTTGAAAAATTCTGTGCAAATATTGAATTTTGTATCAGGTATACAACTTTGCTTCCGCCGTTTTTTTTTTAATTTAAAGCTTTTTTGCGAAAAAGTGCTTACAGATGTATTATTCAACGTATTGTCCGTCGCAAGCGAAAACTTTTTCCCATCTTTCCGGCAATTTTCGGATCCCAGTTCGAAAAAAGGAGTCCTCTTTTGACGCTATCCATGAAGCAATCCATTTTTCCAACTCTTCGAAGGATTTAAAATGTTGAACTGCCAGGCCGTGTGCCATCGAACGGAATAGGTGAAGTCAGAAGGGGCGACATCTGGGGAATACGGCGTGTGGGGCAAGACTTCCCATTTCAGCGTTTCCAGGTACTTTTTGACCACTTTTGCGACGTGAGGCCGAGCATTCGCGTGTTGGAGGATGACTTTGTCATGTCGCTCTTGATATTGTGGCCGCTTTTCTTTTAGCGCGCGACTAAGGCGCATCAGTTACGTTCGTTCAGTTGCGATCTCCTGTGAAGGTTTCACCCGGTTTTAAGAACTCGTAGTAAATCACACCGAGCTGATCCCATCAAATACAAATCATAACCTTGGTGCCGTGAATATTCGGTTTTGCCTTCGACGAAGTAGCATGCCCGGGTTTTCCCCATGATTTTCTGCGTTTAGGATTATCGTATCGAACCCACTTTTCATCACCGGTTACGGTTCGATGTAAAAACCCCTTACGATTTTGTCTTTGAAGTAGTTGCTCACATACAAACAGACGGCGCGCGATGTCCCTCGGTTTCAACTCGTACGGTACCCAGTTTCCTTCTTTCTGAAATAGCATGCTGACTCACTCCCAACGATTCGGAAAGCTCTTCTTGGGTTTTGCACGAATCTTCATCAAGCAATGCTTCTGGTTGTACATCTTTGAAGGTTTTTTTTTCTCTTCCACCACCATGTTTGTCTTCGACATCGAAATCACCATTTTTAAAACGTAAGTTTCTGAGAGCATTCGATGCGCTTCAGCTGCATTTTTTTTCGAATTGTAACAGAAAAGTAAAACTTCCCGCAAATGGGCGAGAATTGGGCACATTACAAGACATTTTCGAGCGTGAATAATACGAAAACAAGAACAACTGTCACTGAAACGGCGATGACAATTCGACCGTCCCACGACAAAAGGACCTAACTGCAAATGACAGTTTCTCTCTGTTTACTTTTTCTTTCACGATTTACCGAACTGATTTTATATTTAACGCTTTACCCTTCGCAAAACTTTCAAGGTAAAACTACAAGCTTTCGATTTATATTTGAAACTTTAGAAAATTTGCAATAATGGCTCCGTAATAATCAAAAGAGAACGTAAACAAAGAGAGGCTCTCATTTGCAGTTAGGCCCTTCTGTCGTGGGACTATCGAATTCGTTAGGCACTGTACACACACACTATAAAGGCATTATTATCTAGGTATGTATTTTGACCAGCCTCAGCCGGTACAGCCACCTATCGGAAAACGGCGGAAGCAAAGTTGTACACCTGATAATTCATTTTTAAGTAAATTTTAAATTAATTCTTTCTGTAAATCAAAACGCTGGTATCAAATTCAATCGATTGAACAGTCAACTACTTCAAAATTGGAAAAAGTTCTATATAAATATCAATTTTTGTTAGATTTTTCTCTCCTAAATTATGTAGCTGGAATTATGTGCAATGTATGAAACTCATATGTCATCTTTTTGAATTTAAAGAAATATAACAAATAATGTGTTTCCCATTATTTATGCTAAGATTTTAGCTTACCTTTTTTATCTGAACTATACGTAATTAATTGCGAACAGATTTATTTTTCTAATGTTTGTAATTTTTTCAAAATCGGATCATTAACGGCTGAAATATGGTCAGTCAAAGTGAGCGTTTCAGTTATTTTTTCAAATGACTTTGGTTGTAACTTTTCATAACAACTTTGGGTGGTCATATTTTGCGTTTTGAGAGATATTATTTCAAATGAATTTATCTCTATAATGGTGATGAAACTTTTAAAATCGGTCAAATAATATCATTTTACTAATGAAGTCACTCCAAAATGATTGAAATTTCTTGCTACATTCAACTCATAAAATGATATTCTTTGTCGTTATTCACCAACACGATTTAGCCACTACCCGTCCATTAAATACTGCCACGTCTTGGCTACGGCTGTTCCGCGTGCTGCCTACGTCTTGGCGCATTCCGGGGAAACAGCTGAGAAGCATAGACAGCTTCAATTGTACAGTTGAACCGTGAGAGTGTGAGAACTGGTGAGCAAATTCGAAAAGAGTAATAATCAACGTGGTGGGTGGAGATGGGTGGCACTCACACGAAATGTCACTGGCGAACGAAAAACAAAACAGTAGTCAGTGCTGGAACACACAAGTCAAAAATAAAATGTACAAAACCGTGGCATGCTTAGTTAACTTGTTAGAGATTTTTGAGGTTTATTCGAGTGCTGTGTAGCAGCAAAGTTAGGCGGTTGACACTCACTTATTCTCCGGTGTCGGAAGATTTTCCGGTGGCACTCACGCGTTTTAACGAGGGATCCAGCGATGGTACGGTCTACCATCGTTTGCACGAAAACCTAGTCGCTGTGCTACTCCACATGACCATCGTCGTCCGTCGTTGGGATGGCGGCTGCTCGTCCAGTCGGAGTGGAGTCAGTTTTTCACTTGCTCCCAACCGGTACGGTCGCATCTGTCTCAGAGTTGAAAACTTTACTGCTGAATGTTGTTATTACCGGATGGACCACTTTTTTTCTTCCGATACAAGAAAAAGGTGTTGCCTAGTGGTTCCTTTTTAACGCCCGATTGTATGCCGTGTAGATTGTCGTAAACCGAGGTTAAATTTCTCGATACGGGCCGGTTCACATGGACGGTACGAAAGGGTCTAATCTTCGGCTCGGGTCTACTTTGCATCTACGCACCGTGAGATGAAACTGCGATGATAGTGTAAAATTATCGATTCGCAATGGTACCAATCGTGGTTCTTTTTCGTGCCAAATAAGCGTCACCCTGCTGCTGTGTTATTCGAGAGATCTAACAGTAAGCCAAAACAAGAAAGTAGTCTTCTAGCAAATTGTATAAATTACATAATCTTCTTCTTGACGGTGCGACAGATGAGATAGTGTAGAGTGGATTGCTTTGATAATCCGTCGGTTGCATAAATTGGATTACCCGATGGATCCTTTGGTGATGAACGCGAACAGGAGCTAGAGTGGGACGGAACGACAGTGTTTTGCTCCCGTGACAAAATTTATGGCATGCTACATAGTCTGGGAGAAGAGAAAGTCTCACACACGTGTATTACTCGATGTGTGATAAGTGAATCATTGTCGAAGATATGCGTCAAGTGGATTATAAATTGGATCATTGGAGTCAATTTAACGTGTAAAAATATGTGCAAGTTTCATGTCAGTGACGTGACGGGATCCGAACCAAAGACAAGGTTCACATCGAATGACACCGGAAAAATTCCATTAGAACGATCCACTTAAGACAAAAAAAAAACACACATCCAAAGTCAGTGGAACAAACAGCTCAGCTGACGGTTTGCTTCGTCGATAGTTTGGCGAAGGTCTTATGGAAGTGAGTTTCCGTCAGTCAGCCTGGGAATGAGTGATTGATGGATCGATGATCCATCTAGTAGGTGCCGAAAAGTGGATTGGCCCGTGCACTGAGTGAAGTATCAATGCAGTATGGGGAATGGGGCGCTCTCGGTAGACAATGTGCAAAATCCCGTTCGAGTAGGAAAATGAATCGAAGTAGTCGCTGAAGCGCAATGTGGAAAGATTGATGATACAGATCTATACTATTTTATCGTAAGTCCGGTTTCTTCTCGGAAAAGAGGAAAAAAATGTGTGGTGAAAAGCATTAACGATGATAATGATGTCCCTTCGCTGGTGGTGCGCGTAGAATAAATGCCTGGGGTGACAACAGGGAATAAGAGAAAGCAGAATAATAATACGATTATAAATTAAAGCTGCCAGCAGCTGTTTGTGTCAAGTGGGCAAAGGGCGCGTGCAAAGGAATCTGACAGTTCTGGTGTTGTTATTGCTGTGGTGTTGTGTCTGGTGATTCCGGACGGATGGTGCGTAGCGGCGATGACGGAGCAAGTGTTCTGGAGATGTTTCGAATGAACGTTCGGCACCAACGCAGCAACTTCCGTGGATCGAAGGTTTGGAATTGTTGATTTATGCCGGCATTCGTGCGATGGGGTTCCACGTGCCCGACCCGATACGGTTTATAGTTTTAAGAAGAAAGGTTTTTTTTGCTTTCTGCCGAAAAACAATACATGTGAGAATGTAAATTGCTTGCCGCATTGCTTAGGATTATCGTCTTGTCACTTTGGGCAAGTGTTAGATCGTTGGGTCGAAAATTACATCCAGAACATTCGAATGTGGGAACTCTGAACGTTTATTTTTGACTTCAATCTAATCCTCAAGATTAATTGACATTGTCATGAGCAACAACAACTTCGTTTATGCGGAGGTTTTAGGCTATAGTACATAAGGAAAATCCTTCGGGAAAGTAGAGAAAAACTAGAAAATTGGTTCGTTTAGAATTGGAAATTTTCCATTCAATGCATGCTAGATCTTCAATGATTGTTTGGCGCCTATCGAGTTATGCAATGCTGCTGCCCGCTGCACAGTGGTTCAAAAGTCCAATTTCACGCTCTTAATTTATTTATTTATTTATTTATTTTAGTAGTTTGATTCCATCTGACTGAAGTCTACATGAAATATTACCTTATATTATATCGATGAACTATTTTTAATCCGTGTTATGAATCGGCAAGATGGTTCTCCGAATTCGAAAAACACTTCGACAGATGTAAAAGTGCGGATCATTGATGTAAACGGTTCGTAAAGTCCAAAGCTAGTACGATGGAAGCGAGGTACAAGTAAGGATCCATGACGCAGAGATCTGGATGGCACTCGGATGCATAACGATGATTAGGGCTGTCGACTTCTCCATTCAAAAGCTTTGCAACAAATCCAGCCTGTTGGATACAACGACGTCGTTGAAGAGTTTCCATATTTACCGGCTTGCAGCGAGCATCATACGGTGGTAGATTTATCGGGTCACGTCAAGGAAGGTACCGCAAAGCAAATCTGATGAACTTGCGCTGCACGTTTTCGATCCTCAGGCTCCAGGTCAATTGATAAGGATGCCAAACAATTGAAGCATTCTCCAGTATTGGCCGTACGAGAGAGCAGTAGAGAGCTTTTAAACAGTACGGATCAGAAAAATGTTTTGATATCTTCGTGATCAACCCTAATTGTCGATTAGCTTTTGCGATTACTGCCGATCGATGCAAATTGAACGTAAGCTTTTGATCAAGTAGCACACCTGAATCGCTAAATTGGTGAGTTCTTTGCAGAATAACACTATCAATGACATAGTCGAATCTTATTGGCTGTTTGGTACGATGGTAGGACATAACCATGCATTTTGAAATGCTCACGGTCAGCTTGTTTCGATGACACCAGTCGACGAATTGATTTAATATTGTTTGAAGGCAAACGCAGTGCTCAGTAGATCGAACGATGAAATAAATCTTTAAATCATCGGCATACGCTAATTTACAGCCAGGCATCAGGATTCGTAATATGACGTTGAAATACAGAATGAACAGCAACGGACCTAGGTTGCTTCCTTGGGGTACTCCGGACGAGTTAAGAGAAACTGGAGGATTTAGTTGAGCCAAGCTTAACACGTAGAGTTCTGCAAGTCAAGTATGATCTCAGCCAAATCCCTAGTTTAGATAACTTTGCAAGCAGAATATCATGGTCAATTGTATCGAAAGCCGCTTTAAGATCCGTATAAATTACGTCCACTTGCGCTCCGTGTTCTAAGTGTTCTAAACAAGTTGTTGTGAATTGGAGAAGATTTGTGGTAACTGATCGTCCGGGCATAAATCCATGTTGATCGTTCGAAATATAGCATTTAGCTTTAGCAAGGAGAGCATTGCTAACAATAATTTCAAAAATTTTGGATGCAACTGAGAGACTTGTAATGCCAATTGATAACCAATGGATCAATAAGTCCCGAGACTAACAATGGAAACAACATTTTTTTTGCAAATTTTTTTTTATTCATCAACATAATCACCTTTTAGAGTGATACAATGGTTCCAACGTTTTTCCAATTTTTCAATACCATGTTTATAAAAAAAATTATCTTTCGCTTCAAAATAAGCTTCAGTTTCAGCGATGACCTCCTCATTTGAGCCAAATCTTTTTCCCTGGAGCATTTTTTTAAGATCAGCAAAGAGCCAGTAGTCACTGGGGGCTAAATCTGGCGAGTATGGGGGCTGGGGAAGCAGATCAAAGCCCAATTCGTTCATTTTCGCCATTGTTTTCATCGACTTGTGGCAGGGTGCATTGTCTTGATGAAAAAGGATTTTTTTCTCTGCATGTGCGGTCGTTTTTTTTTGTGATTTCCTCCTTCAAACGCACCAGTAAGTCAATATAATAATCACTGTTGATCGATTTACCTTTTTCGAGGTAGTCAATGAAAATCACGCCATGCGTATCCCAAAAAACTGACGCCATGACTTTGCCAGCTGACTGCTGCGTTTTCGGACGCTTCGGACGGCTTTCGCCAGCTGTGCGCCACTCAGATGACTGCCGCTTCGACTCTGGAGTGTAGTGATCTATCCATGTTTCGTCCATTGTCACGTAACGACGCAAGAAATCTTTTTTGTTGCGAGTAAATAGCGATAAACTGCTTTCTGAATCATCGACTCGTTGCTGTTTTTGTTCCATCGAAAGCAATCGCGGCACCCACTTGGAAAAAACCTTTTCATGCTCAATTTTTCATGAAGGATAGTAAACACACTTCCAAATGATATCTGATATATGATATCATCTCACGGAGCTTCACTTTACGATCTTTCATTATAATTTCTGTCACTTCACTCACATTTTCCGGTGTAACGGTTTCCACAGGTCTACCCGAGCGTTCCGCGTCATTTGTGTCGGTACGAGCACGTTTAAACTCGGCGAACCACCGACAAATCGTTGCTTTTGATGGACAAGAGTCCGGATAACATTTTCCAATCCATTGTTTCGCTTGCACGGTGTTTTTACCCATTAAAAAACAATGTTTTATCAAAACACGAAACTCGGTTTTTTCCCTTTTTTAAACAAACTACAAAACGACTTTAATCTAACCTCGATAACTCAGCTGTTTCTGGTCGGATCGACTTAAAATTTTGACCCGTTTCAAGCAAAGGTTAGTACTCTAGAAAGACGTGGTTACTGGTTTACTACGAGCGCCATCTCTGCTTTAGTCTCGGGACTTATTGATCCATGTGTTACCTCATTAAAAACGTGGTTTACGAGGTACAGTGCCTTCAGCAAAGTTGCTCATAATGATAAACGCCATCTTTTGGCAAATTTCATTTTTGTTATTAATCCCCTTAAAAGTGAGATAAAAATATTATTTTTGCTCAGGACCAACATAGGGGCTTAGTTACTTCGACAAAGTTGTTTAGAAAGTCATTTCAAACAAATTTGCTGAAGGTCGTAACTTGAGTGTAATTCATGATATAATGTATTTTATGAAAAGAGTGTTCTAAAACCAGTTTTTGTACAAAAACACATATATTTTTAATTTGTATAAGTTTTTCATGTTCTACAAAGTTTTTTATCATTAAAAACAACACAATTTTCTCAAACATACTATGCTGCTACCATTTCAATTTAATGAAATAGTGCCATTTTTATGATTTTTTTTTTACAAAATTTCAACTTGTCTATCATCAAAAGGCGCAGAAGGGCGCAGATGAGACTACTTACACATTAAACCACTTCAAAAGAGCTTTCATACCGTGGTTAAATTACTCGTCTGCGATCGTCTGCAGGTGAGATATGTTCTTTTCAAATATCCTTGTTCTGGACATTTGCAATGATTAAGTTCATTGTATGTCACATCAGATTTCAGTATATATTCATTACCATGGTACTTGCTACAAAATATGATTTTTTTGCACATTGAAGTCTATAAATGGAATAGTTTAGTAACAGTTTTGTCACGACTTTCGAAAAAATCAATCATCAAATTGAATTAAGTTATGTCATTTTCTGGTAGAGAAAAGTATGATTAAAACTCATTTTTTAGTTATTTGTATTTATTTTATGCTGACAATGTTTTTAACCAGCTAAAAGACTCTTAGCATCGTCCGACTTCTTGGACTATTTTGGCCATTCACGTAAATATCTTTTGGTTAATCCAATGAAACTAATAATCAATTTATGGGATCCCGATTCGTAAGTGATCTGGATTGCTCGCGTGTATAATACTCCCGACATCTGTATAAAAGAAACTTCTTAATCGTTGTGAACAGTACAATATAGCAAGCGTTTATCGATCTCCACTTTAATTGATGAATAGAGAATATTTATCCGCAGAGCTTTTCTATAGAAAAACTTACCAAAAAATGACACAACGTAATTCGACATGATGATTGCCTTTTTTCAAAGTCATGGCTTCTTATCACACTTTCAAAAAACGTCTGACAGTTACTTTCAAAAAAACGTCAGTAATGATTTCTAACCTTTTCTATTTGTAGACTTCGATGTCCATAAACATCATTTATTGTGAGAGTTACCATGGTAACGAATATATACTGAAATTTGATCTGATATGAAGTGAACCTTATCATTGCAAATGCCAAGGACAAGGATATTTGAAAAGAACATATCTCGCTTGCAGACGAGTAATTCCACCACGGTATGAAAGCTCTTTTGAAGTAGTTTAATACGTAAGTAGTCTCATCTGCACCTTTTTGCGCCTTTTGATGATAGACAAGTTGAAATTTTGTGTGCCTTAATATTATAATATATTATTGAATAAAAAAAAAAGTTGAAATTTTGTAAAAAAATCATGAAAAATGGCTCTATTTCATTAAACTGAAATGATAGCAGCATAATATGTTCGAAAAAGTTGTGTAGTTTTTAATGATAAAAAACTTTGTAGAACATGAAAAACTTATACAAATAAAAATATATGTGTTTTTGTACAAAAACTGGGTTTAGGACACCCTTTTCATAAAATACATTATATCATGAATTACACTCAAGTTACGGAAATAGTACCTTTAGCAAATTTGTTTGAAATGACTTTCTGAACAACTTTGTCGAAGTAACTAAGCCTCTCTATGTTGGTCTTGAGCAAAAATAATATTTTTATATCACTTTTAAGGGGATTAATCACAGAAACAAAATTTGCCAAAAAATGGCGTCTATCATTATGGGCAACCTTGCTGAAAATACTGTACCTCAAAACCCACGTTTCTATGAGTTATCAATTAAGAGCGTAAAATTGTGCTTTTGAACCACTGTGCGCTGGAGAGCAAAATATGAATACTAGATTATTAATAAATCCGTTTGGCGCCAAACGAGCTGATTGGTGCAAAAATTTCACTGAGCCTACTTGATTCACGTGTTTCTTTATTTCGAATTACATGTTCGATTAGGTAAGGGCGCCAAATGAACAGCACACAGGTTTCCATTTTCCGATATACAAATTTGGGTTCAATACCGTGAAGTCAAATTATAAAACGACTATAAGAAAAGAAAGTGATTAACGTTTTTTTTATGATTCGTTGTTTTCCTAAAATTACAGAAATGTGAATTGTATCTTCTTGATAGATAAAATTATTGCTTTCACAATGCACTGAGACAACAGGATCAGCACACCTCAGCTGCCACTTCAAATTAAGACCGTTAACTCGAACACCAAAACTGTTCGGCTATCTACTTTTTGGAACGATTCCATTCTAATTAGAATGATGTTTTCTGTTTTTTTTTCGGCTTAAATTTTTCATAGGCATTTTTCGTGCTATACCTTTGAAGGATTTTTTGGACGGGATTTTGTGTAATTTTTTCTCGAAACGACCTCGGAATTTCGTCAATTGCTTCAAATTACAAGTTCGGTTATTTTATTTATTTATTAGTCCAAACGCCTTCAATTGGCCCAAACGCGATTCGAATTATATCAACCCAGAGTACTTCGAAAACTATAAACAAAAATCTTTCATAATTTTCAAATATTTACATTTTTTGAAAAATATGCAACTTTTCGATATATTATTCCTCGATTCTAAAAATTGGACAGTATTTTATTTTGGACTTTTACCACAACATATAAAAAATAAAGAAAATAAAAAATACATTTTTTGAGATATTTGAATTTTAAGTGTTATTTCGAACATATTTTTTTTTCAGCTGTGCTAATTTTTTTTTACATAGTATCGGACCCACCGTTTTTTAAATACCTGTTTGAGAAAATTTTCTAGGGATTTTTTCTTAGTCCCTTCTCAAAAGTAAGGCTAAATTTCGATAAAAAATCATTTGCGCTGGAATTGCTCTATATCTGGAAAACAGTATAAAGGTTAGATAAAGCTACTTTTCGAAACACGCCCTAGTTTTTTCAAAAGGCCTGTAACGCATGAGCATTGTTGATCGAAGTAGGCCTAGTAGCGAACCATGGATGCAAAAACGTTGCGGTGATGAATAGTTTTTTGGCCGAAAAAGTGTGTGTGTTACATAGTTTCAAAGCAACATAAAAAAGATTATACAGAATGACTTTTCCTCTTTTGAGAAAGCGACTTCTAACAGAGGGAAGGGGGGAATGCGCGGATATAGGCACATGTGCGCAATAAATCGGTCACACCATCCAGTTTTGAATGGAATTAATAAACGAAATTTTCCGACCACGAATGGTCGGCCAGAGTAGCAAATGAATCTCGTAAATCGAATCTTTCGGCTTAATTGCCGTCTTTTTTCGTAAACACAAAAATTTATGATTTCAATGATGCAAACTATTTCACGACTATTTGTGGTGATGCTGTCATCCGGCTTTTTTTTTTGTTTTTCAACAAAAAGTTTCTAGTTTCCAATCAAGTTGCTGATATTAGTTTTCAATTTTGCCAATAAGTGTGATGATATTTACCTTCAGTTGCCATTCTGTTTGAACAAATCACTCGTGGCAGTAGGCTGTGGGAACTCAATTCAAGCCAAGCTTCAATCGACTACACTGTCATCGTGTTGCTGCTCTCTTGGCCCTCTGTGCTCTTCTGGTAAATGAAATTTTCTGATATCGTGATTGGAATCGACCTAGAAGTTATAAGCATCTTGTTTTCTACATTCCAACCACTTTCCAAGAATATCGTTCGCATTTTTTGCGGTTTGTGATAATAATCCCATGCTCACATCACAGTAGGCTTCGGTTCGCTCTACCGTACGCTGACGAGAAGGATGAAAGATTCAACGCCTACTGATCTGTGAAGATTGATAACAGTGACCCGCATGACACATCGTCGGAGGTGGGGCGTCGCGATACGATTTTATCGATGAATGTCGAATGGAAGTGTAATTTTTTTTTCGCCAGATGAGGAAGGCGTTTGACCTGACGATATGTGGAACAATACCTGTATCCCGTATTCTGTGGTGGGATTTTTTGCTGTTGCAGCTACATGAAAAAATATTCAACCAACAAACTGCCGGAAATGCCACGGTAATAACCGATCGGTGCGAGACATTTCCTCAAGCCGGATATTTCCGGCACCTTTCGTTCGATTACAATCCATTGCAGTAAATATCTTTCCCGAACGGCAAACCATGACCGTCAGCTGTCGTCGCGGTGGAACGTGATAAACTCTTCCACTGAAAACGATCTAAACTCAAAGGAGAGGAGAGAAAAAAAGAAGTAAAAACGGAAAGTGCCCCACATCCACGGATGGGCGGCTGGTCTGACTCGTCGACTAAATGGATGGATATGGTTCCGGCTCGGTGGCAACGGGAATGAGTTGTTGAAATACTTGGGCACACGTAGGTATTGCGAAACTCTTCTGCAGGACAATCGCTTCCTCTGTACGGTGCGGCGGTGGCTGTTCGCGTGAGATCGTACCAGCTGGACCGAGAACCGAGAGTGGCTGTAGTTCATCATCCGCCCTAGGATTTGCTTTGGTTTGGTTATACGATACGATACGATACGATACGATGCGACAACAGAAGACGCGATACATCAATCGGTCATGGGTAAAGCGCGAGGGGAGGGGAGTGGCTACAGAGGGCGATGCTAAACTACGCAAAAACCGATTCCGTCGATTGTACTGCGCTGCCATGTCGTAGTAGGTCATGACACGATGCTCTCGTAGAAGGGAACAGAATGTACTGACAGAAGAATCACGTTCCAGCTGCGGCGGGCGGATGGTGTAATTAATCAAAAGGAATGAAGCCGAGATCCGTCTTTGCATCGTTGTATAACTAAATAAGAGATTAAGTGATTTGATTTAGTTTAATTTTCATGAGAATCGTGCATGTCGAAAGAACATGAATCGTGTACGGCTCAGTTTCCGATTACGACGATGGGATTGTATTCGACGAACATTGTGAAACTAGGAGGCACTATTGTGTTTGAAATTGAATTTTTGTGTCCATGTGTCATTTCATTCCACCATTGTGTGCCATTTCACTACTGGAGCAGTCTTATATATATATCTTATTTTGTGTCAATCTAGTCATCATTGGCAGCGACTGACACGCACGATAGAATTTTCAGTCATGCCTCAGTGAACCGTATCGTTAGCAATCGCGAACTATTTCCAGCCAACGTCTTTTCCAAGCCTCATGCTAGGATTAAGTTAGGCTGCCGTCATAGGGCACGTAAAATGTGTCGCGTGCTGATTCAACAAAAAGCGCAAGACTATGCGAAGATGTGAAGCTATCCGTGGCGTATCAGCAAGCGAACTAATTTAAAGCCATACCACATAGACTCTCGTTTCAGTCCCATAGGGAAAATTAGCCTGTTTTTTTCTATTCTTTGAACTTAATCAAACGAAACGAAAATCTTCTTGGTGATGTTTGCTAATAAAAAATTCTCTCAAACATATAAAATTTGTACAATTTTTATATGGCGTCCCGAACACCAAACCGTAACAAGTTAATATTAAAAAGCTGTTTTTGTAGCAAGTTCTGGTATAAGTCGGATCCCAAGTAACAATTAAAACTTGTTATAATTGGCATATTTCACAATTGCTTCAGATCGGTTATTTTTTTAGATATGTTGACAATTGATTCAACACGTTTTTGTAAGGGATGTAAATTTCATTCATATTACTACTTGTGAAACCAACTCAAAAAATTGAATGGATTAAGTTCCATATCCGGTTTTTCAACTAACTGTACGACAAGATCATTTGAGCAGTTTCAATTCCGGTTTCCACTTAGCAAATATTATTATTGTGAAACATATGAAAAAAGAAACTTGTTGCACATCATACAAGAAAAGTGCGATTTTCCAACCGCATAATTATTGCGAGAAAAGTCAATAAATTCAGTATTAGAACAATAATTGCTACTCGGGATGTCGTTGGCAGTTAAAATATCAAGCTTTTCAAACAAGTATTAAGAAGAATAACAGTTCAGATACGATATGTTGTTCGGGGCAGGACTACATAACTACTGGCAAAACCACTGTCTAAATTTGTTTTTAATATTTAGACTGCAGTTTTTCTTTGTGTTCCATTTAAAATTTACGAAATATATTCTCAAACAATTTTTTTCGGAATATTTCTGATGCTCTGAAAAGGTCTGATTAGTATGTTAGTGTTGGTATTGGAAGCACGATCACTTTTATCCAACACTCCATGATCGAGGCGAAAGAACAAAAAAATTTCGATTAAAATGTCCCGTATAAAATAATAATAATAATAATAATAATAATAATAATAATAATAATAATAATAATAATAATAATAATAATAATAATAATAATAATAATAATAATAATAATAATAATAATAATAATAATAACAATAATAATAATCATAATAATAATATTAATAATAAAAATAATAAACCGAAACTAAACGGGGTTAGTTCGTAAAAAGTTAACGTTATTTGGAATTTTTTTTGTAAAAAAAGTTTGTGCAGTGAATGTTTTGAATCCAATTCATATGAATATTGTAGAAAAATACTCTAAGATAACGATTTTTGAATTAATGATATCCCAAAAAAAAAAACCTTACTTATATTGTACAATATAAGTAAGTGTCTTCAAAGAATATCAAGGAAGGCGCAATCTTAAATTTCGGAACGACCCCAAATAACGTTTTCCGGAATCTAATATTAAACTTTGTTCTAAAAATACACATTTGTGATTGTTTCTAGAAATATCAATTACCCGTAAATCGCAATTCCCTTCAATTCAATAAATATACGAGATTAATAATAAAATAATAATAATAATAATAATAATAATAATAATAATAATAATAATAACAATAATAATAATATTAATAATAATAATAATAATAATAATAATAATAATAATAATAATAATAATAATAATAATAATAATAATAATAATAATAATAATCATAGTAATAATAATACTAATAATAATCGGTCAAGATGCCACTGAATATCCGTACGAACACAATACAAGTGTTCAGATAGTATCAAAATTGGGTCTTCTCGGGTACCAGAAACACTCACTACGACTCTAGTTTCAGCACAATTGAAGCTGTTAGATATCAGATAATCAATAAGCATGACCCGTTGACTCTTTTGAGTTAAAGCAGTTAATATCTCAGTGCTGTAAAACTAAGAAATTGTAATTAAAACTTAGCATTATTTCTGTACCTGTCAGTCAATTGTACGATTCCAGACCATGAAAAAGCTGATAAACTGGCCAAATATGTTGCACTTTATGAAGCAATTCACACCCATAGCTTACAGTGCCTCTCGTCAAAGAACACGCATTGGATAATGATGATTGGCGTTTGATGGCGTTTGATTGTACCACCGAAAATGTGCTCTCGCTCGTGTATGGGTTTGGGTTCGAACATGGCTTGAGAGTTCTGTATGAGAAGAGGAACTTCTGCGAACATGGCGTTCGGTGTTTATTTGGGAAGACTAGCTATATGTAGAAAAAAAGAGAAAAAAACCCTCTTTTGAAGGTTTTTAGAACTACTAATGAAGTGCTAATTTTTGATAATATATATCTAGAATTTTCACACATTCCAGTTGCGATTTCTCAGTTTTAATTCAACGTAATAATTATAAATAGTTAAACATGGGTAAACTCGATTATTCGCGATCGGAGACAATTGGAACATCTCTATTTCAAAAGGCAGGAACATCAGAAGCTTCTATTCACAATTAAAATGACATCTAATCAGATGTGAAGTGGCATATTCAAATGTAATGTATTGTAATAAAGGAGCGAACAAACCATGGTCGTCCAATGGCGAGATAACTGAGTGCCCATATATTCCTAGTTCATGCTTCTCCATGTATATAAGATGGAGCAAAATGACTGCCATCGTGGAATTGATCGAACATTTTGAAAATATGTATTAATTTAATTAAGTTTGATTTTGTTCACTTTGAAGATTGTTCAAATTTAATCTACAAGTAGTTCAATGTGTTTTCAAGGATAAGACAAAACCCTCAATATTTTTGGTTCGAGAGGTGTTCGATAAGTTCTGAGAAAAAAAGACTTTTTTTTCCACACTGACTCGCTTTTTCCACACTTCCAAATATCGATAATCGTACGTACTGGCAGGATTCTAACGGTATGAGACGAAAAACACGAGAGCAATAAATTATAAGGTTGTTTAAGAAACAGGACCGATCACGATGACAATAAAAATGCAATGTTTAAATTCATGCATAAATTCATTTAAATGAGAAGTATCCACAACAAATTGTTTGTGGCCATCTAGCATTCCTAAATCTATGTTAGGAATTTATATGACATTAACGTTAACTTAATTGTCGAACCCGTCTTGGTTCATTCGAAACAACTTCTATCTATGGTTCTTATTATAAAATTGAGCATATGAAAAAGATTTTAATATTATTCAATTCTTTTATAAAATGATGCTAGGTGAAGTATTGCAATCATGATGCAGATTTGGTTTTGCAACAAAGAATGAACAATTTACCTAAAGGTGAGAAAATCAATTATGAGAGCATTTTGGTTACAAATTGAATGACTAAAATCACCGTCATTAGTGCCTGGTTTTCTAGCAAACAGAGCTTGTCGCAAGCCCACTGCGCTCAATAACTGAAAATATTTCGTATTTCTATGTGACGATTTTGCACAATTCGCATACGAAATTTCCATATTTGGTATATGAAATGTCCTAGATCGAAAAAAAAAATTGTTTATGCCAAGAGTCTTAGAATTGCATAAAACGTTGAGATTCACTGTTATCTCTAAAAAAATTTTTCGACCTCAAATTTTTTTTCGAAAAATTCGACTTTCTCCAAAAGCCCCGGAAATTGATTGAATTTTTTTTTTAGATGACACTAAATCTCGACGTTTCATGCAAATTTTGAGACTTTTTGCCTTTCTCTATAGAAAGGTATTAGAATTGTTGGAAAACCGACTTTCGAACGGAGCCTCAGAGACCCATAGTGTTATATACCATTTGACTCAGTTCGACGAGATCGGAAAATGTCTGTCTGTGTGTGTGTGTATGTGTGTGCATTTTTCGAAGATATTTGAACGCGCTCAATTTTCTCAGAGATAGCTGAACCGATTTTAACAAACTTATACTCGTTTAAAAGCAACTGTCGTGCCATTGATCAAGTTCAAAGGTCAAATGGTTGTAACTTTTGGTTCCAGAGATATGATGGTATAAGTGACGTAACCGACAGAATACGTTGATTTTTACCGCTCTTATACATATAAGGGTGCTAATATTTTGGGATCACTTCTAATTTCGTAAAGCGCTCAAAAGTTTAAGCACCTCGAAAAATGTCCTCATGCAAAATTTGAGCTACATCGGACATGCGTAAGGGTGAAGCCAGAGTGGGCGCGACACGCGACGCGATGCGTAACGCGAAAGTTTTCCAATGATAGCGAGTGTCAAAGTGATAGAAGTAATAAAACAATAGATGACAATTTTATTGATATCAAAGCAGTAATCGGAGCAGTTTTAACGGAATGCGCAAGTGTTGGAGATTTGAAAACATTAGAAATTTAATTATATTCCTATTTAATGAAAAGCAAATTCTGATCAAAATGAATCGAAATCATCTGATCAAAATGAATCGAAATCAATTCTTATTTAAGCCATCTACATGCTGTAGTGTTAATCGCCTGCAGCTCTATCCAAAGTTGTAGCTTTTTTGCAGAATGCAAATCATTCTCACGCGACAATGTTTTTTTTTCTGCAGTAGTTTAAACTTTCGAAGTTCTTTTTCCAGAAGTAGTGCCGATTGGAAACCAGCTTCTTAACATTTTCAACTAAAAATTTGTGGAAAATGTATTAACTTTTTCCATCGACATAACTCGAAATATTCTCAAAACTCATTTAATGCACTTTCATTGACTGTACATGCCAGTAATTTCTAATGTTTTCAAATCTCCAACACTTGCGCAATCCGTTAAAACTGCTCCGATTAGTGCTTTGATATCAATAAAATTATCTTCTTTCGCCATAACGAAAAATAATTTAGGAAACCTTTGGAAATCGCTCGTTAATCGCATGAAAAACTGTGCACGTACTGTTTCCTTGTTTGTTGCACCGAAAATCGCATCGCGACGCTTGTCGCTTTCTCTCTGGTGCTGCCCGGCGATTAAGGTTTGAAAATTTTCGATCTTGAAAAAGCACCATAGGGAGGAGTACATGAAATTTCCAAAATCGAATTTTTTTTTGATGCCGAAACTCTTAAAACTGCATGAAACGTCGAGATTTTGTGTGATCACGAAAAAGAATTTGTTTGAAAAAATCAACTTTCTGGGACTTTTGATATTTTTTCTAAGTCCCAAAGACTCGACTTAAAAAAAAATTTTGTTTTCGAGATGACACTAAATCTCGACGTTTCATGCAATTCCAAGCCTTTTGGCATCAAAATTTTTTTTTCGATTTCGGAAATTTCATGTAGCTGAAGCATGCTTTTGTGAACTACTCGAATCAATCTGAATCAAATGGTGTCCAAATTAGTATTTGAAATTATTGATTTAAAGTATGAAATATATTTCCATAAGACTGTTATGAAAGAAGAGAAAGGCATTATCACACCACTAGGTGGATTAAGAAGGGTTTTTTTGCAATACTTTCGATTTCGAAAATTTAAAGAGATTTGGCATAAAAAAATGTCGATTTCGGAAATTTCTGTGTACTGTGTGTTTTTCAAGATATAAAATTTTCAAACCCTAACCGCCGGGCAGCACCGTTAACCCATATCCTATTTAGCTCAAATTTTGCATGGTGACTTTTGAGCGTTACAAAATATTGGCGTAAATTTATAAAATGAAATAGTAAAATAAGACGTACTCACGTCAAAAAATTTAGTCATTTAAATCGTCCATCGGTTTTAAAATTTTTGTAGTTATCTTAACAAATCTACCATTCAAATAAATTATAAAATGCAGCACAATACTAGCAATTATTCTTACTAAAAAATCACATTTGTTTGGAAAGACTTCTCCCAAATGAAGACGCTACGTATCGGTCCGTGGCATTGTGGCATAAGCCTAATACCGACGTTCGTCATTTAAATTCTATTCGGAAGCACGTCTTCATCTTTTCTAACGTGGTTCTGTGCCTGGAGCTGTCCCAGTCTGGAGCGGCTAATTTTGGCTTCACTCATTAGAGTTATTAAATATGCTCGAGCAAGTCTGCATCTACCGAGAATCGAATCGACCGCCATCAGACATCAACAGCGAGCGAATGTCGTGACTCTCTTTCATCGTCAAAATATACACAAGAAAAATTAAAAAAAAAACCCGATGCAATTTTATGGACAGCCTGTCCAACACAAAGTCCATTTCAAAGTTAGTTATTGTACCACCAACCGACGAATTTTTTCGATCGCGGAAGTGATAAAATTTTACTAGCAACTTTTCGGTTCAGTTTCTGCGTCCGTCGACTTCAATTAGTGAACTAGTTTATGGGATTCAGAACAAACATTAAACTTTATGAGCCCAAACAAATTTAGAAAAATTTAACACAGCCAACTACGATGCGAGTGACTTTTCGGATTTGCTTGCTCAACATCCGCGCTCTGTCCGGTCCCGCTCGTTGCTGCCACCGGTGAAATCGCTTCGTGACGGAGATCCGATACATGCCAACTGTGCTGCTGTGCCGAGGTTTTCCTCGCTAAATGTTTGTCAGCATGCTTTCGCGTCTTCCCCGTCAAATATGTACTGTTGTCGCTGGACGGAATGGGAACGAGAAATGGCGAAACATGACAAACAAACCGGGGACGAGTTGCAACTTTGCTGGATGCTAGAAAATGCTGAAAACTCTAGAAACTCGGTACAATATGCCACCCAATTCAACACAAAACGGTCAACATGGTAATTTGTTGCTGACGCCGAAAGGTAATGCAAACGAAGCGATAGCGCGAAGGGAAGGGGGGGGAGGAATAGAAGTAAATACAAAACTCTAAAAACTTCACATTGGCTTGGCCCTGCTGTGAGGTTCTGTCTGGACGAAGACGATAATCTGCTGCTTTGTGTTCCCAGTGCAATTCAAGACACTGTCCGGACTGGGTTGCGATGAATGCAGAAATCGGTTGTTGATGTTGTTGCTAGGTGCCGAGGGAATGGAAAATATTGTTTGAGAATTGGATACACTGACTGAAGTAAAAAGTTGTTCGAAAAGGGGGTTACATAATCTGCATGCTTCCATATTATGTTAGTTTTCAACACAATAACTGTTAGCAGGCGCGTAGCCAGAGAAAATTTTCGGGGGGGGTTTTAGAACATGGTGATAAATCAACACATGTACAATTTATATCACAATGTTTCCCATGGGTTATAATTTTTTGTTTCGGGGGGGGGGGTTTGAACCCCTAAACCCCCCCCCCCCTGTATACGCGCCTGACTGTTAGCATTGGTTTGCCGAATGGATTGAAGCAATTTGTTTCTTTGTTTGGACCGAAAAAAAAACACAGTAGCTGACACGACAAGATTTTCCGTTGTACGACGCCAGTGATTTAAATAAATTGATTGAAAACGACGTCACATCACTTTTTTTCCTTCTCGCTTTCGCCCCCGTTAGAACTAGGATGGCTACGAGCACGCTGAAGGGTTGGAAGTGAAAATAACATCAAAGACTTTTACTGAACAAGCAGCTTGAAATTCCACCGTCGGAAACCACTTCCTACACGAAGGCAACCTTCCACACCTTTCGCTGTCAGGCGGAGCGAAAATTGCCTTGTAGAATGCTTAAATCTGGAGTGGCTTCAATGAAGTGTATAAAATAAACTTCAGAATGAAGCTACCTTTTCTGGTGGTGCAAAAGGTACTGAAACTGCCAATCAGCGTGTCTTGTGGTTCAACCTAGGAAGCTGTTTTTGGGGGGTTGTTCTGCCTTCCGGAGAAATTCAACTTGACTTGTTGATCGTAAAAACCAACACGACGACGGAGAAGGTGATTCGTTTATTTGTAGCCTTCAAAGCTGCACATATTGTGGACGAAAATAATGAAGGCCGTATCCATGGTAACAAAAGTTTCGGCGA
Source organism: Malaya genurostris (assembly GCF_030247185.1). Taxonomy (NCBI): domain Eukaryota; kingdom Metazoa; phylum Arthropoda; class Insecta; order Diptera; family Culicidae; genus Malaya; species Malaya genurostris. The sequence goes on along the minus strand of NC_080570.1, from coordinate 165,872,338 downwards.
AGTCGTTGAAGTAAATATTTGTTAAGGGTTTCTACGTGATGGAGAGGCTATCTAAGTTGGCAGGTTGGAAATATGGAAAATTGCGTAGGTTGTACTTTATTTTTACTCGTGCAAGAGAGTGAGAAGTTGTTATGCCAGCCTTTCCGACTGGAACCTACACTCAAACAAATATTCACGCGAAAGTGATGATGATGTTTATCAGAATTCGACATCAGGATTCTTATGCGACTTGTGCGAAATACATTAAATTACCTGCAGCATCTACCCGCTCCGTATCCAGGATTTCGTTTCAGGAGGAGCCCTCAGATAAAACAATAATATTACTAAAGATCACCTATGTTCCTAATTCTCGGTGTGCATTTTACCGGCATTTTTAACGGACACTCTAAACTTTTCCACTGGAACTGTCATTACTAAACATCAAATAAAATTTGTGACTGTGCCCGAGAGAAGGTTATAGTATTACATTTCTTTACGTTTACTGTCGTGTTATTTCTGTAACACATGTCTAAGACCTTCTAAATATTTATATAGGTAATCCTCCAAAAGTATACTATGCCGATCCCAGAAAATCGACATTGTGATCTTTCCGTTCCATTGAGCCGCCCTTTGAGACGGACTTCAGTCTATTGTCGGGTAATCATTCTGTACTCTTGTGTATATCAATGAATTCAGCCAACAGTCGGTGTTGAACAGTCGTTCGCACCGCACGCATATAGCTCTTGGCTCCTGGAAATTTTTTCGGGCTACCTAGAGTTTCATTGATTCAGGGCTTCAGTCTTTTTCAAGGCTACCTGAATCACTAACAGTCTTTTTAAAGACTAACAATTAGTCAGCCAAGGCTATACAAAGAGTGATATTAGAGTGACTAAGTGATACAAAGAGTGATATTAGAGTGACTAAGAAATTAATCAGCCTTTTTAAAGGCTAGCTATTCAAAGAACTATTATTCAAAATTTAAAATTCCATTCATTTCAAAAATGCCTGCGTCCAATCGGAAAGGCAACAAGCCTAAGGCTAAAAATAATTCAATACGGAATAAATCACAATCCGTTATTCAACATTTTTCCAATGACATTCACGATCTTATAGAATCTGAACGTAAAAATAAAAGACAACGGACGGATTTCCCTTCCGCTGATCCTATGCCGTCTAACAATATTTACGAGATTCTTCCTGAATCCGATTGTAGCGACATAGAAGAAAATTCTTCAAAAATTCCCAAAATGGACGCTTGTCGTTCTGGGAAGAAACATCAATCTATGCCACCAGTGACGGTGATGATTTCCGACTTCAAAGCATTCCGTACTGAGCTTTCTACTTTTCTCCCGGAAGTAAAAGTCTCATTTCAAATCGGATGAAGAGGAGAATGTGGGGACGGGTGTAGCGTAATGGGTAAGTCGATGCCTTTCACGCAGCTCACCTGGGTTCGATTCCCAACCCCGCACATAGGGTCAGAAAGTTTTTCTGGCCCGAAGAGGCGAATGACCTTAAGGTTAAAATCTCTATAACCGAAACAAAAAAAAGGAGGAGAATGTCGAGTCTTGGTTGATGGATTGGAAGATTATGAACGTCTTATCCGATATTTGTCCGAGAAACTTCATAAATTTTATTCATATGATATAAAATCAGACAAACCCTTCAAGGCTGTCTTGAAAGGCTTATCAAATGATCAAAGTATTGATGAAATTAAAAATGAAATCAAAGAATTGCTTGGTTTTGCCCCTTCCCAAGTACTACTTATGAAAAAAAGAGCGAATGGTACTTCTAAACCACGCTCTGGAATTTCCCATGAACTTTACCTAATACACTTCAATCGAAGTGATGTAAACAATTTGAAAACTTTAGAAAAAGTACGTTTCATTTCCCACAATAAAATTCATTGGGAACATTATAAACGGCATGATCATATTGCAAACTTAACGCAATGTCGTCGTTGCCAAGGCTTCGGTCATGGAACCAAAAATTGTCATATGGATATACGGTGTTTGAATTGTGGTAAATCGCATTCGAAAGACATTTGTCCAATGAATGAAACCACTGATAAATTTTCATGTTCAAATTGCAATGGAAATCATAAATCCAATTATTTTAAATGTCCTGTCAGGGAAAAAATTTTAAACGCTCGTTCACTTAGACAAGTCAAATAAACGACCTTAAATTTACAGAACATACCTGAAAATCAAAAAACCGTTACAAATGCCACGCCTAATTCTTCTAAGGCACCTATTTCTTCGAATTTAAAACAAAAAACAGGCACGCCTGCTAATTCGTCTTCTAACGAAAACAATTTATTGACAGGTAGATCGACCTCGTCATCATCTTCTTCTAATGTCAGTTATGCTGGTATATTAGGTAGAAATCTACCACCTATTTCTTCTAATGTAAATAATCAAAACACAGGACCGCCTTGCAGTCCATCTTCTAACGAAAACAATTTATTAATAGGTAGACCGGCCAAATCATCTTTTTCTAATGGCAGTCTACCTACAAATATTCCTTCAATGCCATTCGCTTCTTTAAATGAAGTCGATTTAGGCGATATAACTGAAAATAAAATGATCTACCTACAAGATCAACTTTTTCAAATGATCATCCAAATGAATTCGATTTCATCACTTTTTGAAGCATTTCAAATCGGATGGAAATTTGCAAATAATATTATAATGAATTTAAAATTTAACAGTGATGTTAAATAATTATTTAAATATTTTAAATTGGAATGCTCGATCTTTGAAATCGAGTGAAGATGAAGTTTATAATTTTCTCGAAGTTCACAAAATCCATATTGCCATTGTGACAGAAACCTTTCTTAAACCAAATGTCAAATTGAAAAGTAATCCACATTATGTGGTTCATCGATTTGACAGGTTTACTGGAATGGGTGGTGGAGTTGCCATTTTTGTCCAACGGCAAATTAAACATCGAATTTTACCTTCTTTCAATACTAAAGTTATTGAAAGCTTGGGAATCGAAGTTGAAACCATTCATGGAATTTATTTCATCGCTGGAGCATATTTGCCATTCCAATGCACCGGCGAACAATTAAATTTCTTTAAAGGCGATTTGCAAAAACTCACAAGATATCGATCGAAATTTTTCGTAATAGGGGACTTAAATGCTAAGCATGTCCAGTGGAATTGTAGGCAAAATAACAGTAATGGTAAAATACTTCATAATCAACTCTCAGCTGGTAACTTCACAGTTCTTCATCCCAGTAATCCGACTTGTTTCTCTTCCGTGAAAAACTCGTCTACAATTGATCTGGTTCTAACAGATCAAAGTCACATTTGTAGTGAACCGATTACTCATGCTGACTTTGACTCAGATAATCTTCCTGTAACATTCAGACTTTCCAACGAAGCTATAATTAATCCAATTAGTTCTATTTTCAACTATCATAGAGCTAATTGGTTGGATTACAGATCTCACATTGAAAATCATGTGGATCATGAACAAAAAGAAATTAAACATAGATTTACTGTTTTGCGAAATGAAAATTTCGCTAATGAAGTTGAAAAAATTAAACCATATTCTAAACCTTTCTGGAAACTTTCTAAGGTTCTTAAGAAACCTCAGAAACCAATTCCTGCTCTCAAGGAAGGAAATCAAATACTTCTTACAAATGGCGAAAGAGCTCAAAAACTTGCTCAGCAGTTCGAGAGTGTACACAATTTTAATTTGAACGTTGTGAGTCCTATTGAAAATGAAGTCTCACTGAAATATGAGCATATTTCAACCCAAGTGTTATCACACGATGACATTATTGAGACGAATTTTGACGAAATCAAATCAATTATTAGGAAACTCAAAAACATGAAGGCTCCTGGTAATGATGGAATTTTTAATATTCTTATTAAAAATCTTCCCGATGTTGCCTTGAGACTCCTGGTTAAAATTTTCAACAAGTGTTTTTCATTAGCTTACTTCCCAAAAAGATGGAAAAACGCCAAAGTAATTCCTATCCTGAAACCTGATAAAAATCCAGCAGAAACATCAAGTTATCGACCAATTAGCTTACTTTCTTCTATCAGTAAACTTTTTGAAAAAAATATCTTGTTGAGAATGATGTGTCATATAAATGAGAATTCAATTTTTTTACCAGAACAGTTTGGATTTCGTCATGAACATTCAACTACTCATCAACTTGTCAGAGTAACGAACATGATAAAATTAAATAAATCTTCTGGGTTATCCACTGGAGTTGCTCTTCTAGACATAGAAAAAGCATTCGACAGTGTTTGGCACAAAGGTTTAATAGCAAAAATGTCTGATTTCCGGTTTCCTATTTATTTGATCAAAATGATTCAAAATTATTTAACTGATCGTACTCTTCAGGTTAGCTATCAGAATTGTAAATCTGAATTGCTACTCGTACGAGCAGGTGTTCCGCAGGGTTCGAGCGTAGTTCCAATCTTGTATAATATTTTCACTTCTGATCTTCCAAATCTACCCGTTGGTTGTCAGAAATCACTATTCTTTGACGACACAAGTCTGTTAGCCACAGGTAGAAATCTAAGAGTGATCTGCAGTCGCCTACAAAGAAATTTAAATATTTTCAGTGATTATTTGTCAAAATGGAAAATTAAACCAAATGTAGCAAAAACGCAATTAATTATCTTTCCTCATAAGCCGAGAGCTTCTTTTCCTAAACCAAACAATAATCACATTCTCAAATTGAATGGCTTGGAATTGACATGGTCTGATCAAGCTAAATACTTAGGTTTAACGTATGATAAAAAACTCACTTTTACGGATCACATTGAAAGAATCCAGGCAAAGTGTAATAAATATATTAAATGTTTATATCCTCTCATAAACAGAAATTCTAAGCTCAGTCTAAAAAACAAATTGTTAATTTATAAACAAATTTTCAGACCAGCCATGCCTTATGCAGTACCAATTTGGTCGAGTTGTTATTCCACCAGGAAGAAAACGCTTCAAAGGATTCAGAATAAAATTGTGAAAATGATTTTAAAGCGTCCTCCCTGGTTTAGTACAAATCAGTTACACAGACTCACAAATAAAGAACCATTAGATGTAATGTCACATAATATTATAAGCAAATTCCGACAAAAATCGATGCAATCTTCAATTGAATCGATTCGCTCTCTGTATTAGTTAGTAAGTTAGTATATAAGTTTCTTTTCCCCATTACACAATACAAGTAGGTTTAGAATTTTCCCTACACAAAAATCTCAGAACTGCGGAAACAAATAATGCCCTTATGGTAATAACCAAATCATATATATATATATATATATATATATATATATATATATATATATATATATATATATATATATATATATATATATATATATATATATATATATATATATATATATATATATAATAGGGCTGAAAAGTCACCACTTGTGGCTGAACACCCAATTTAAATCTTAATAATTTAATTTTAACTCATATTCCAATAAATAGTTATTTAAAAAAAAATGAATTCAGCCAAACATGTACTCGAATTGCGCTTGCGTTCGTCTTTCGTATGTGCGTAATCCTGCGGCAGTGGTGCCTCCCCATCTGGGTTGGTAACATTTAAAATATTGAAACCGTTCAATCATGTGAAATGGCATTTCAATTTACTGAATACTATCATAACAAGAAAAGAATCAATTCCTTCATGGATAGAATAGAACAATTGATTCACTTCAATAATATTATTGCTCATTTCCCTCGTTGTAGGATCATTTCTATTCATTTCATAATTTTTACATTTCCAGTAGATTTTGCCAATAAGTGACTCTTCAATGCGTTAAAATTGTGATGCCGAAACTTTTGTAACGCTTTTTGACACCTATAACCTACAAAAAGTAACACATGTAACGCTTCCTAACACACAAAACTTACAAAAGAGTAACGGATGTAATGCCTCGAAATGTAACGCATGTAACGTTTTGTAACACCTTAAACTTACAAGAAAATTACACATTTAACGAATTGTAACGCCTATAACAATAAAAATAACGCATGTAACGCTCCGTAACGCCTATGACTCACATAAAAGCCACGTATGTAATGTTTCATGATTTTTAGTAATGCCTATATTTTACAAAAAAGTAACGCATATAACGCTTCGTAATGCATATAAATTACAAAAAAGTAACGCTTCGTAAGAATAAACCTTACTAAAAAGTAACGATTCATAATGCCTATAAATTACAAAATAGTAAAGCATGTAACGCTTCGTAACGCCTATGATTCACAAAAAAGTCACGCATGGAATGTTTCGTCAGAACGTGTTCTGAGGAATAGAATAAAATTTGTGCTGCTCCACCAGCGATATAAAAGAATATTTCACTTTTTCTATCATTTTGTGAGCAACGGTTATAGAAGCAAGACACACACGAGGGTAACATCAGGCCGAGCACACAGCGTTACTACACCAGAAGGCTGCCAGCTGAAGTCATCAGTGTACACGCCAAAAACCATCTCGGATGTAAATGCAGATTCTGTTGGTCGTGACAATTCAAAGCACTTTTCAGTGCTACAGTTCATCATAAAGAATTAATTGAATTATCTTTTTCATACCAAAAGCATCAGATTTAGGAACATGGAAATAGACAAAGTTTGCACCGTAACTAACACATTCAATTATGACTCACGTAATGCTAAAATGAAAGTATTGATGTAGAACACATCTTTATACTAGTATGGGAATATGTCGAGCGTAAAAAGTGACCTCACTGTATACGCTTTTATAAAAAGTTGCGTACGATTTTGCATGCATAATGTATCATTGTACGCAAGGGCGAACACAAGTGCCCAAGGGCGAATGCTGGTCTGCTTAAAGCGCCTCTGTAGGCGAATTGCAACGTGATGACACATTGAAATCACTAAGTCGATGTCCGTTCAGTGTGTTTAAGTGCAGATTCTAAAGGAGTAATCTTCATTGAATGGTGTTTTGATGATACATTTTGTAAACGAACCTAGTCGAATTTATGTCTTATCCTGACAGCGCGGGGCTTAATACAATCACGGAGCGGAGAATAACCGAATACTTGGAAAAGTCATTGTTGTTTGTAATTTTTCGTTCCGAAAGATAAGACCAACTCAGGCGAAGAAACTCGATTCATGGCTTGAAAGCAAGCAAAATTTATCGTCCGTCCGTTCGCAGGTTTGTGTTTTGTTTGAAATCCGAAGAAGATCGATCAGCACCGGAGGCGTTTCATGTTGATGTTATCTTTACCAAAGTGTTGATTTTTCTTAAGTGCCATTTCTAATAAGTTGAAGCTGCCAAATAAGTAATCCCGTGAAAGTCTAGCGCCAGCAGCAGAAAGCAACTTTCTCCTATAAATTTCCATAGCCGCATAATTTGTGGTTTTTCAACGTTTTTTTTATTTTGGTGTAAAATTAGATTACTTACAATTTGTCTCGACTAAACCACTTCTATCGGATCAACATTATTCTTAAGCTATTTAGCCGATTATTGTTCGGTATTCTCACACATTCTCCGGCCCGAAATAAATGGATCTGACCTACATTTTGCTCTCGTGCTGTTCACTTCGTGCTGACGAACGGGACGGAATATGTTCAGCTATAAAATTCCTATCGATTTGAAAAATCTACCTTCGACCAATTCACTTGTACAGCCCAGATTGTTTGACAGAAGCTGTCTACGATGCTGTCAGCGTTTATTTTTTTCTGGTATCACAGTAGGCCATGCGACGTTTAGTTTCGATTTTCTGCGGCTAGATACGGCATCGTGTGCAGCCGCGGTCTACCGAAAACGAGGAAAACATGAAAATTAGCACTACTTTGTGAGGTATTTTACAACAGAGGAAACGTGTAACATTTGTTTTAAAATTCAGATCCACACACTTAAACTGCTAGAATCAATAGCTAGAGGTTTCGGATAAATTGGTCACAACAGCCATTGTAGATCTGTGCGCCGGACGCCACGTCGCCGTGAAGTTAGAGACGTCCCGGAGGGGTACCGTAGCGAAAATATGTTTTAGATCACATGGATGTTTATTAATATCAATATTGTTTAAAATTGAATTATTTGGTCCAAATCATGTTTGCAAAGCATATAAAAGAATACTATTTATTAAACTACACATTTTTGGCTTTCTTTTATAGAAAAGGTTTACAATCACTTGCAAATTCGACTTGTAAAAAGAGTACACTAATTAACTAAGGTCGCAGGTTTGAGGAATTCGGTAGAAGTTGCATACATTCGCAACCTTTAAAAAATTACAGGAAAGAGAATTTTTGGTAGAAATTTGGTAGTATAGAAGAAAAGTACTTATTATTATTGATTCTGTTAATTAAAAAATTTTAATTTGTGACTTCCATATTATTTTCGAAGAAACATCCAAAATTACAAATGAACAATTTGCATCGAACGTTTTTACCGTCGGTATGAAGCTGCGTTAAATCTATGTTTTAATGATTGAAAATTCAAGATAGTTTCAGAACTTTTTTTTTGTTCAGAAGGAATAAATTTTATCATGAATAAACTGACGTTTAATTAATATTTTTCTTGAACATGTTGTGTGTCATGTCGGCAAGTTGACTTTGAGGCAAGTTGAACAAAAAAAAATGGCACGCGATTCAATAATCTGTTTTAAAATCGATAAACGAAAGTTCTGAATCGTTCTCTCGTTGGACTCGTTTATTCGGACGTTCATCGGACCAACGGGCGAAACTGCTTCCACGCTACAAACATTGATGTTTTTTTTTATCGGTGCACAGTTCTAGTTGCAAGCGCGCTGTTGAATCGAATATTTAGCGCAGCCAACTACGATAATTCACTATGAATCCGAAACGAATGACAGACGGTCGTTGGCCGATGAGAAAACACAGCCTGCTATTGTTTTGGCATGAGGGGATCGGTAGAGACTAGAAATGGGCAGTTCGTTCGCGAACGGTTCAAAAGAACTAGTTCTTTTGAAAGAATGAATGACCAATAGTTCTTTTTTTGAGAACGGTAGTTCTTCAGTTCAATGTCGTGGACCTTTTTTTTTTTGCTCACTCAATCTTTTTCGATAACAAAACAGTTTACAAAACAGTTTTATAAAGAAAACTACGAAAACTCTTGTAATTGGGATCTCGGTTAGTCATTCAACAAGTAAACTAACTATGAAAAAAAAAAACGAACGAGCGAACGGCTCTCGAGAACTAGTTTTTTTAATAGAACACATGTATTTCAAACTACTCACAATTAGGTAAAAGTAATTGTTTATTAGGAACTGTTCCTTGTCATGCATATTCTTAGCTACTTCCACTCAGACTCTTGAGGTATAATGGAAAATTTTCCATTATTGCCACATGTCTTGGACAAATCTTGCACCTACTCGTACAAATGTTGGTAGCACCCTCTCAGATCTGAATGAAACTTTATGGAAATCTAATCTTTGTCACAATCTCGACTGTCTGTTGAAAAGAGCTAAACTTTTCAATTATTTTGTTCAAATAGTCTCATAGTGGAAAAACGACAAATCCTACAGAAAAGAATTGTACTAGAGATTTTCACAAAATCAGTCAAATTTTGGAATAATAATACCGAAAAAATCCTTATTGAGTCCAACACTGGAAAAAATGACTTTAAATAGTTAAAATCGAATTACAATAAAAAACCTATTAAATTTTGATAAAGTTTTTTCCCAAGATAAGTGATTATGTTTCCTACTAAACACTCATATGTTGCAAGAGCTCTTCATTTTTCTAACAAAAACTATTTCTTGTTTAAACTGAATTTCCTATCCAGTGTCTTTTCTCCGAAAACTAAGCTGAAAGTCATTATTTTTCCCATAAAATGCTCATCTGACTATATATGGAAGAATGGCAGGGAAAATAATGTTCTATGTTGGGACAATTTCAATCAAATAAAGAATGGTATCTTTTGTAATTTGGTTTGAAATTTTTAAGATCGATATTTTCCATTCAAAAATATAACTCATTCTATGAATATCACTAGCACAAAAATTTTTATAGGATTTGCCATTTTTCTAGAATAGTTTTTATGCAAAAAATTGTCAACAAAAACAGTCTAGCTTTTTGTGAAATTTTGGTTTTTGTTCAAAATTGAATTTTCTTAGAAGTTTTTCTAACAAAAATTTTCTTATCCAGCACTGATTCATTCTGATAATACCGGGGAACTAGCAAATTTTCCCACACTTTCTGTTTAATTTAGCTTTCGATAAAAAAAAACTAGATAAAAATGTAAGTCTGGATAAGGAATAGTTTTTGATAGAAAAACTTTTTTACTCTCAAACTGTCCATCTCAGAAATTTCAGAAGATATTCTTTTGAAAAAAGTCGAAATTTTTCTAATTGCTAGAAAGTTGATTAAAAGAAAATACAGTATAATTTCTAAGAAAAAAAAGAAAACCTCATAACATTGAAAATTCGCATAAAATAAACCGCGTAATTTCGAAAATCGGTGTAAAAAACCGCCTAAAATAAAACCACACAAAAAATCACGTTAAAAAAGATTTCAGTGTATTTTTTTACGAAAAATTGGTAAAAAAGAAGTCTAGTTATTTTCAAAAGACAATTGGATCAATTTTGGAAGAAAAAAAGAGTTTTGTAATAATAAAGTCTATATGTCGAAAAAGTTTCATTCAAATCTGAAAGAGTGTTGCCAACTGCAAATACGATTTGGTGCGAAATTCAGCTCAACTGAAACAGCACAAAGAAGACAAATTCGTAAAAATTATAAAAACAGTGATCGGTTTAAAAAATGCAATTTATTTTCATTCCTTCTTGTGAAAATCATTCAATTTAATTTCTTTTGGAAAGAAATTAAAGCTACCCTTCTTTGACAACGAGATTGCGTTCGCTCATTCTCTCAAAAGAAACAGTTACTTCGCGTGAGATACGCGAAATGCGTGAAAATCTTACAACCCTGCAATTGCACAGTGGTTCGGATTCACAATTAAGGGGAAAAAATATTTGTGGCCTAGTCTTATACATTAGAGCTGCGATATCTTCGGGACAAAAGATCGAAGAAGCCTTCTTTGGATACAGGCGGTGTTAGGGTGGTTCTTATCTTTAGGGTCATCCGAAAATTATGTTCCGAACGTGTTGAGATAAAGGTTTACGTTTTTCGGCAAAATTAAAGAACAACTTATATGAAACTACTTTGCTGAAGACGCCACTATGATATCTATAGTGGTTTTAATAGTGAAGCTATTTTAATCTGGCAACTTAGGGTGGTCCTGAGAAAATCTGTCTTTTTGCTCTAGTATTTTCATTTTTTTCTTCTCGTATTTTGGTGTCTATGGATACTTTTTAGAGAAAATAAAGACTTTTCCGATAGGGCTTTTTGAATTGAAGTTATTGGCAAAACTAGTTCAAAAACAGGTCATTTCAAAACTGTTATATTTAAAGTCGAGGCAAACGAAAAAAAAATTATTTTTTTCTTGCAATCTATAGAAAATGCTTTCAAAAATAGTGTTGTATGAGTAGTTTTCACAAAGTTAGTAAAATTTTAGATTAAATATATTGAAAAAACTCCCAATCCACTTCTACACTGAAAAAACTCGATTTTAAATGTTTAAAGTCAATTTACAAAGTTGTTTTTTACGCAAGAAAGTAAACCTCTATTGTGGATCCGGATCACTGTGAATTGGAAACGAAATACGTCAAATGACTGGATTTTACCAGAAGTCTTTAAATCTGTGGCAAAGCTATTCGGCTTTTCACGCAAGCACGTGAAATGACATGTTCCAAGACTAGAACATATATCAGAATCAACAGTGAAAGCATGTTATAGATTACACGATTTTTTATAAATGTAAAGTGGATGCACCTAAGATTAGATATTTCTGCAGAAAGGTAATTGAAAAAAAAAATCATAGAATTCGGTGAAGTTTAATGAAAAATAAAAAGCCAAAAAAACAACTTGTCAACCTCTTCTACTCATAACTGGTTTTGTAAGTATCTCAATATTTTTCCTAGATTCTAAGCGTGTGCATTTGTTTTGGACTCTTAGCAGAATGCACCTAGAATTCGAATAAACCCCGAATGGTTTTCAACCAGTTTGGGTACATTAGACTAATAAGATGGTGATTTGTTTTTATTTTCCAGTAAATTTCATCTAATTGTAAATTATTTTTTTCTATATTTCACCCTCTTTCCGAAAACATTAGTTTCAGCTCGTAGGCTTGCTAGGGAATCGTTATCGTTTGCGATCGCCTTACAATATTCCGGGTTGCTGCGAAATCGATATTGTTACAAAACCGACAAATGCAACGTGGCAGTTTATTTATTATGACAATAGATTTTTTTCTTCTTCTTCTCCTGTATTTACTTTCCTCCAGGTCAACAACTGAAAATAAAAATCCCAATAAGTTGTCGTACCTCACGGCGTACGAGTGGTGACCGGCGCAAACCGATTCGTTCCTACAATAAGCAAAAATTGGTTTCGGTAAGATGTCTCACTTTCGGCCTGCAGCGATTCAAAGGATAAGCATCAGAACGACATGATGCATCGTTGGTGGCCGAAACTAGGGCAAACACAGCCCTACTACAAGTACCTATGGCGCTGTTGGCTTCTGGTCGCTTTAGTTTTTCTACACCAGATCTGCTATGGACGGATGGAGGAAATACTTCGTCTACGGTCCAGCGAAACGGGTGCTGGAGGTGGAGGAGGAGGAGGAGGAGGAGAAGGTTACCGACAGCCTTTGCAACAGCTGGAAGAACAAGAATTTAACTCGGCCTCGTCAAACGAGATCGAGTGTCCGAGTTTCGCCGAGAACTCGGTTTGCCCTTGTTACAAATTCGAGGACGGTACGTAGACAGTCGGAAAGAGCATAGCAACCCTTGATTTAATAACGACTTTTTATGCCTACTTATTTCGAATAAATTCTGGCGGGAAAACTAGAAAATACTCACAACTATGCTATTTTTGTACTCAACAGGACTATTCCTCGAGTGCCCCAGCATCACGGTGGAAGCTTTACGATCTACGTTGCAGCTCATTTCGGCTCCCATCCAGTCGCTGTCCGTGTACGAGTTCGACCGCTCGGTAAAGACGCTTACGGCAGATCTGTTTAGTCCGACATCATCACACTTTGGCGCCTCGTCTGGTGCCGGTGCCAGTTCAAGTGGCAGTGCAAGTGATGTCAACATACGACATCTTCAATTCTCCCACTCTAACCTGCAGCAACTGAAGGAGCAAAGTTTGCATAATTTACGGACACATCTAGAGAGCTTAAGTATTGTAAATGGAAAGCTGACACAAGTAAGTTTGGTGGTGATATCGGTTCACTCGTTGAGCGAAATCGGAGACACATGCCCTGCTGTTGACGCAGGATAACTGCTACGTTATTCATCTCACACTCTATCCATTACAGTTTTAGTGTCAAACATCTCGTTGCTACTCTAGCCGTAATTGAGTTGTGGAATTCATTTAGTTTGACGGAATGCTTGTTTGAAGTATTATTAAAAATTCAAACACTGCTGCATTTTTCACTATAACTTTCCCTACGTTCGAAGAGTGCCATTCTCAAATTCATTCGATCTGTTTATTGCCCGGCACTAATAGAAGTACTTGACGAACATCGAAAGCGCGAACCAAGAACACAGACTCTGTCCGGTTCAGTTTGCGTTTAACTTGTATTGGACAAAATTTTATCACTAGTCCAAAAGTATGCAATTAGATGTTGGAGCTCTCGATGTTTAGTTTAAATTCAGTACCAAATGTGTGTTCACAATTTGCTTGTAGCGAATCTCTAATTCTCTAATTGAAATTGGAATTTTTTTCTTCACAATTGATAGTAAAGTTTTTAAATCAAATCACGAAACTTGTCCGAACACGCAATTCATTCAAATATAATGGCGTTTTTATTGAACAGCACTGGTGGCATGGATTGCTCTTATGTTGTACTTTCGAGCAGAAAATTCGGCAATGAAACATCGTCAGAATATTGCATTTCGGTTCGAAAGTGCAACATCAGAGCAATCCACGCCACCAGTGTTTTTCAATGAAAAACGGCATAAAAGTGATATGAAAAAACCACGGAGATTATTCAAGGCCTGCTACTACTACATTGAATTCAGATTGCTGCATGACGAGTCGAGAACAAACACTTTCGTAGTGTTATGAAAACGAAAAAGCGCAGCACTGGAAGCAACTAGGAAATTGGTTCAAAGCGAGCAGGCATGTGTCTTCGAATCTATTTTTTTTTTCAGAACATTCCATTCAGTATTGTCATGAAACAAGTAATACTAGAGATTCCTTGGTAAGAATAGTACCATAAATAAAATTGGTAGGAAACTGGTTATGGAAAAGCTGAGCAATTCCAGAAACAAACTAACCGCAGAAAAGGTAGGGTGGCAAGTCGATCGGCGATTTAAAAATTAAAAATATCTCTCTCTCTCTCTCTGTGTTTGTGTGTATGCGCGTATGTGTGTATGTAACGTTTTTTTGCACTAACTTTACTCGGAGATGGCTGAACCGATTTTCACAAACGTAGGTTCAAATGAAAGGTCCTGTGGTCCCATACGTAATTCCTGATTTTCATCTGGATCCGACTTCCGGATCCGGAAATATAAGGTAAAGTGTGTTAAAAATTGTATACCATCACTGAAAAGGGCGAAAACCCGTAAAAAGTTTTCTAAATCGACCTCAAATCTTCTCCAATTTATAGTTTTTATCAGTAGACGGTCAAACAAACCGATTTCGGTTATTCTTTTTAGGAATCGAAGAAAATTATTTTGAAGAATACCACAGTATTATATATGATAGTATGATTGATATGAGAAAGGCTTCATTACACCACTAGGTAGATTCAAACAGGTTTTTGACTTTTTTGACATATTTGAATTTGTTGACTTTTTTGACACTTTTTGTTCATCAATACATTGTTTCTGGTAATGATTCCAATATTTTGAAGTAGAAAAATGTACATGTCATCACTTTGATTTTTGAGTTATATACAAACATGTGAAAAATATGAAAATCACATATACACTGAAGTCTTTTTTTATGCGAATTTACGTACCGCATAAAAACCGCATAACTCTGAAAATTCGCATAAAAAAAGTCGCGTAAAAAAAACGCATAAAATAAGACCGCATAAAAAAAGACCTCAGTGTATATTCATAAATTTATCGATATTTTAGGGTTTTCTTTTGATAGTGCAAGAATGGTAGTTGGGCAAAAAAAAATTCCCAAACGTTCGTCAATAATAATATACTTAAAATAATCTACAAACTTCACAAAAATTCGAGGGTGTACAATTTATCGAAATTGGTCAAGTAACAGCTGAGCTATGATAGCTCAAAGTTGCCGTTCCAACTTTTTCTCAGGCTTGGTATTAGGAGTGTTAATAGGTTTGTAGATTCGTTCTCTGAGAATTTGCTCTTTGGTAGGCCCTAGTGTTCGTCCATACATTTTACTCTTTTTAACAAACTAATTATTTTTTTTTGGGTTTCAGGAAGTGGTTAGTTAGTTTGTTTTCTTTATTAAAGAGACTTTCAGCCGGTGGCTGGTTCGTCTCTGGTTTCAGGAAGTGCTTTGACTTACAACAAATCTATTTTCGGCTGTAGTTTTTGTGTGTCTCATTTCTCGGAAGGACAATGTAAGGAACACTTGTAGAACTAATTTGATACTATTATTCTGCTGAAAGAAGTATGTTGATAACAGTTCGGCTGAAAAGTTTGTATCGTTCAATAGAAACACATATTTTTTGCCAAAATTCGTTTTTATTATTCAACATAATTGCCATCAGAGGCGATACAGCGATTATAGCGATCTTCCAACTTTTCGATACCATTTTTGTAGTACGATTTGTCCTTTGCCTCAAAATCGGCCTCAGTTTCAGCGATTACCTCTTCATTGCTTCTAAATTTTTTACCAGCGAGCATTCTCTTGAGGTCTGAGAACAGGAAAAAGTCACTAAGGGCCAAATCTGGAAAATAACGTGGATGAGGGAGCAATTCGAAGCCCAATTCATTCAATTTCAGCATGGTTTTCATCGACAAAACTTTTTTCTTCTTCAAATGAGACCGTTTTTTTGAAATTTCGTCCTTCAAACGCTCTAATAACGCTATATAATAGTCACTGTTGATGGTTTTTCCCTTTTCAAGGTAGTCGATGAAAATTATACCATGCGAATCCCAAAATACAGACGCCATAACCTTACCGGCCGATTGTTGAGTCTTTCCACGCTTTGGGTTCGGTTCATCGCGTGCAGTCCACTCAGCTGACTGTCGATTGGACTCCGGAGTGAAGTGATGGAGCCATGTTTCGTCCATTGTTATATATCGGCGATAAAAATCGGTTTTATTTCGATATAACAGCTCCAAACACTGCTCAGAATCATCAATTCGTTGTTGTTTTTGATCGATTGTGAGCTCACGCGGCACCCATTTTGCAAAAGCTTTCTCATATCCAAATATTCGTGAATAATATGTCCAACACGTTCCTTTGATATCTTTAGGGTGTCAGCTATCTCGATCAACTTCACTTTACGGTCATTGAAAATCATTATGTGGATTTTTTTCACGTTTTCATCGGTAACAGCCTCTTTTGGACGTCCACTGCGTTCATCGTCTTCGGTGCTCATATGGCCAGTACGAAATTTTGCAAACCACTTACGAATTGTTGCTTCGCCCGGTGCAGAGTCTGGATAACACTCATCAAGCCATTTTTTGGTATCGGCGGCACTTTTTTTCATCAACACACGAAATTCCTTTTTTTCCATTTTTTTCACATTAACAAAAGTAGCTTCACTCAAAATGCAATATCTCACAAACTAATAATCAGACAGCTGTCAAATTTATACACGTATCTTTTGAAGGTTGGTACTAACTGAAAATGGTATGGATTTAATTCTAGTGGCGCCCTCTTATAGAAACGATACGAACTTTTCAGCCGATCTGTTACGTTAAGGCGTTTAAGAGTTATGCAATGTTTTTGAATTTTTCAAGGTATTTTTTAAACTAATTTAAATAAGGTAAAAAAATTATATTATGACCTTTCAGAAACCTCATAAGATACATTTTTATCGATCTGGCATCTAATGAATATTGATATTTGAAGCTTGACTAGTTTTTGATGAAAAAATAATCATAGCTATTTACTGGTAGCTCATATGAAAAAGCATGGTTGAGTAAAACTGTGCGCAATGATTAGTACAACAACTCTTCTAAAGACAACTTTTCCGTAGAACGTTTAACAAAAAAGTTAGAACAAAAAAAGTGAATTTTCAGGAGCCACCCTACTTTACTTCGGGAAAATTGATGTAACTCGATCAAATGAAAAGCTAGAGAGGTGCTTTTTTCAGCAAAGTTGCTCGCAATAAAATTTCCTACTACTTTATTGTACAACAAAATCATTTTTGAGTTCAATTAAAAAAGTTAGATTTCAGATTTCAATCTAAATGAGGACCACCCTAGTAACATTTTTCATCAAAAGAAGCGCAATTTGATTACAAACAACTTTTGTGAAGACACCAGCTACAGAAAAATTTTTTTAATAGTGAAAATATTTTTGTCACGCTAATTTCCCGTTTCAATCAATTGAACAATCAGTCTTTTCCCGGGTAGAAGTGATTTGCAAACCAATACCAAATTCTGTCATTAAAATCAAACATCTCAATGGCAGAAATTAACATTATTTAGTTTGAAATAAGGATTAACATATCAAAAATCATATCAACGCTTGCATCAGAAAATAGCAACAAAATAAAAAATTCTGTCATTGTAATATCAAACCAAGAACAAAATATTTATAGAAGATGAATTTGTTAATTATTTTATAATCTAGCATTTAGAATAGAGTAATATCTTAAGTATTTCTCTTATCTGATTCTGATGCAGTTTATTCAATGGTGTTTTATTTGAAGATAAAACTACTGGGTCAATTTACTCAATGAAATTGAAATAGCTTATCAATAACGAAATAAGATATTATAACTAATTTTGATGTTGAACAGATATTGTACAATGTCTTGATCCCTTGATGAAATATCACGAAAATATCAAGTATCGCTCTGACAACACAGAAACATCAAGCCAAGATATGATGGTAAAATTTGATATTATTTTGACCTTTGTTTGCTATTTACACCTACCCGGGTTGAGTCAAATTGGACTCTTCATACGTACAAAACAAATGTTTCATGATACTGGAACCGGGTACAAAGTTTCATCCGAAATGGGGAATGTGAAGACTTGCCAATCATTTCTGGAATTGCTCAGCTAAATACAACCTTTGTTGCTTTGAAATGAGTGCATCATAGCCAATGCCTACTGAGGTTGTCTGAATCATTTTTTGAACAAAAACTTATAGACAAGGGGAAAGTCGCTTAACACAAACTATATTGTGCCTCTACAAAACACGTGATATATTGTGAGTCTAATGTACGATTCAGACGATCCGGCTTCTTCCGTCACCGTCACCGGAACGTCAGCCTCCGTCAAAATTAGTCAAATGAGTTTTTCCTTTGCGCATTCATACGATCCAGCAAAGATCCGGAACGTCAACGTCCGTCAACGGCAAGCTCCGTCAACATTTCTCCGAAAGAATATTTGACGAACTGTGATTATTGCACACATGCACGATTCATATGATTACGGTATTGAGCTGACGTTTGTTATGTATATATTCGGTGTCAAGATCCCATTCTTAAACGAAATATACCACATATAAGTAATTAAACTTATCAGTAGATTTGCAAAGTACGTTAAGTTGTTAAGTGGAACTGATTGTTTTGTTTTTTCCTCTTTCTAGTTAATTTTGAAAGTTATTAATTCGATTAAAAGGTAGGAAAACAATAGATCGATTGATTTCAAAAGCTCCCAGATTTTGTATTAGTGGAATAAAATTGTGCGAAACTAAGTTCATCAAGTTCTGCGTGCAAGAAAATGACATGGCGGACACGGATAGGAAACCGGATCGTGTGAATCAGAATGACGGTGACGGAAGAAGCCGAATCGTCTGAATCGTACTTAAGTGTGCCACGCTGTTCCCCATGAAACAGCTTCTTGACAAAACTGAGCCCTTTGTGTGCCGCAACTGGGCATTTGTATGAAAATGAAAGTGCCAATATTGATAAATGCGCCAACGCATTGTGTTAATGTGATTGGCGCATTGTTCTAGGCGTCCTCCCCTTGCTTCTAGATTACATTCACTTCATGATATTCTTCGTTTTTTAATGCAACGCGTTCATTAATAGAATCTTTTTCTGCAGGTCCCCACGAAAGCCCTCGCCGGCATGAAGAAGCTGATGGTGCTGGACTTTGAGCTGAACGAAATCAGCACACTGGAGGAGTACGCCTTCTACGGTTTGCACCTGGTCAAGCTGAACCTGAAGGGAAACCGACTGGAGCGGATTCCGGAGAATGGCCTGCTTGGACTGGAAGACTCACTGGCGGAGATCGATTTTTCCGAAAACCGCTTGAAACAATTCCCGACGGCTGCCCTGAAGAGACTGGAAAATCTGCGCTCGGTGCGTCTGTCGATGAACGAGATCAACTCGCTGGAACAGGACGACAGTTATGCCCGGTTCGGTTCGTTAGTGTTTCTGGACTTGAGTTTGAATAATTTCGCCGAACTGTACAGTGATGTGTTCAATCCGTTTCCGTTCCTGAAGACACTGTCACTGTATAATAATTTTATTGAACTAGTACATAGGGACAGCTTTGTGTCGTTGAAGGAGCTTCAATCGTTAGATTTGAGCCACAACAAGATCGTGTTCGTGGATGCGGAGGTTTTTGCGGCCAACAGAAAACTGCACACGGTGGACCTGAGCCACAATCATATTCACTACGTTAGTGGGGTGTTTGCCAATCTTCCACTGTTGAGGGAGATCTTCCTGAGTGAGAACAATATTCTAGAGCTGACGGTTGATTGCTTTAATAATTCGGCTAGTGTTAAGGTAATTTATTTAGAGAACAATTCGATCCAGCGGATAGACGCGGACACGCTATCGACTTTATTCAATCTGGAACAGCTGTATCTGAGTGGGAATCACATTCAGCGCGTACCGGCCGGGTTCTTCGAAACTACTAGTAAGCTACACTCGCTAAGCTTAGATAATAATATGATAAGTGAATTAGACGTAAGACTGTTGCGATGGTTACCGAATCTGCGGGAAATCCGGTTGAACGATAATCAGATTAAACTGATTAAGGAGCAGCTGTTTTCCGGACTGGAAAATTTAATGGAACTTCATTTGCAGAACAATGCGATCAGAGTGATTGAGAGATACGCGTTCATGCACTGTCAGCAGCTCCAGTATATCAATTTGCAGGAGAATGTGCTGGATGAGATCGACACTATTTTTGCCTATTCGACGGATGCAACAACGCCCAACCATCTCCAGCAGCCCCTGACGGCACGGGGAAAGCTTATTACAACGAAAACCGGTCCTCCCAGTAACGATCCGTCTTCGTTCGGAAATTTAGGTTTAACGCCGGAGTCATCCTCGTCGTCATCGTCGTCCTTACTCACGATCCAATTAAATTCCAATTCAATCAAGTATCTCCACGAGCACTCGTTCCAAGGTCAAACCAGCGTGCAGACGATTTGGTTGGAAAATAACTTACTAAAAAGTATCGATAAAATGTTATTCTCCGATTTGGTACACCTGGAACGGCTTTATTTACGAAATAATTCACTGGCAACCATCGAGCCGGGTGCATTTGATTCTCTTCGGATGTTGAAATATTTGGATCTCAGTACGAATCGGCTAACCAGCTTGAACGAAGCACTGTTCCGCCGAACACTGGAACTGGATGAACTCTACCTAGGTGACAATCATCTCGAGAAGTTAAGTACAAATGATTTTGCTGCTCTACAAAAGCTTCGAGTATTGGATTTAAACCAAAATCAGCTGGGAATGTTGCAGCCGAACGTTTTCCCAGCAAACTTCTCGGTCAGTGTATTGAACCTAAAAGCTTGCGGACTAACTCGAATCAAACCGAATGCGTTTCTGGGATTGAACAATTTGAACGAATTAAACTTGGAAGAGAATAATTTAAAATCGGAAGATGTGAAACAGATTGATGTAAGTTCCCTGAGAATTTTGAAACTGTCGGCAAACAATTTCACTGTGATAAGAGAAAATATGTTGGAACGACTTCCATCCCTGCAAACACTGGCCCTGGATCGGTGTTCGATTCGTGACCTACCGTTTACGTTGTTTAATAAGAATAACAACCTGGTGAAACTGGACCTCAGCCACAATCAGCTGCGAACATTGCGGAGAAACATTTTCAATAATTTGAACGTGTTCAAGGAACTGCGGTTGCATCATAACGCCATCAATGATTTCCCGCACATAGCTCTATTCAACGTTTCCACGCTGGAGTTACTATCGCTGTCGAAAAATCTACTGACCAACGTAGATTTCTTCAAACTAAACGGTCTTCCGAACCTCCGACAGTTGGATCTACGAGACAACAGTATTTCCTCGCTGTCCGGCTTCAACACCGTCACGTTACCTCATCTGGATATGATAGATCTTAGTGGAAATCTTCTGCTAGCATTGCCGGAGAACTTCTTCAAACATTCGATCACCTTACAGCGAGTCGATCTGTCCGGTAACCGGTTCAGTCAAATTCCGAACGCTGCTCTGTCGGAGTCATCACTGGCCCGGCTGGCATGGTTGAATCTTACCGGGAATCCACTGCAACGGATC
This sequence comes from Malaya genurostris, assembly GCF_030247185.1. Lineage (NCBI taxonomy): Eukaryota > Metazoa > Arthropoda > Insecta > Diptera > Culicidae > Malaya > Malaya genurostris. The sequence continues at coordinate 165,850,725 of NC_080570.1, read as the reverse complement.
CATCAGACCATGTCTTCCGATTCCGACCAGCGGCGCTATCCACACTTGAAGGAACTTCACATCAGCCAAACGAATCTTACGATTCTGACCAGTAAAGACTTTGACATTTATCCGGCATTACAGCGACTTTACCTGCTGCAGAACCGAATCAACCGAGTGTCTCCGGGAGCGTTCGTAACTCTGGCGAACCTGCAAATTCTGGATCTCAGCGTTAACGAAATCGAGATCTTGCCGAAAGAACGTCTCCAGGGTCTCCGTTTGCTGGAGATACTCAACATTTCCACCAACAATATCAAAGAACTGGACGAATTTACCGACGATTTGCAAAAGCTGAAAATTCTGGACGTCTCCGCCAATCAGCTGGAACGGATCCAGAAAAACACTTTGCGCCACTTGGTTGCCCTTCAGGAGCTGTATTTGTACGGCAACCGGATCATCAGCGTTTCGTCCGATGCCTTTCGATCGCTACTGAACCTTCGGAGGTTGGATTTGCGCAAAAACTACTTCGAGTACGTTCCGCTGAGGGCCCTGAAACCACTGGAGACGCATCTCAAGCAGCTGCGGATCGAAGGTAAGTTGAATTGACGATTTTCACAAAGTACTATTATAATCATTAGAATTGGGATTTCTTTTGAGTCGTGTTTTGGGCTTTTTCATATGGAAAGGCTGTGTAATTACTGTGAAAACCGATTTTTTAACCGATACGATACTTTTCATTCAACTTGAATTTCAAACACAAAAGTAATAGGAGCAAAGGATTTCGCTTGATTTGCTTATTTTCGTTTAATTTGTTTAATCGAAATAAAGCCAGCTGAAATTGTAATAGAGTATTTTTACCAGCGATAAACATTCGAATGGAATATTTTTTCATTGAATTTATTCTTTGTTGGTATGGAAAATAGTACAAATTTGTTTGAATTTAGTCAGTGAATCCTTCTAGTATGCAGGTCTTATTGGTTTATAACAAAAAAAAAGCCTGTTTGCATCCACCTAGTGGTGTAATGCTGCCTTTCTCATATAATTCATTTTCTTCTAAATATTACAGCATACATTCATCAAAATACTACAATTTGAAAAAGCTTAGGAAAGAGTTTTGAAGATTTCTTACTACTGCATTGATAAACTATATTTGAATTTGAAATTCCACTGTTTCTGGAATTTCCGGTACCTAAAACCAGATATCGGCATAGTGACATTCGATTCATTCAACCATAAGCTATATAACCTACGATTCTTTTACGATTCTCTCTTCTAAAAACTTCTTAAAAACTTCTTAATAAACTGTTCCAGAATTGCTTCAAAAACTGCTCTTAAATCTGCTTAAAACATACTCTGAAAACAATTTAAAAATATCTCTAAAACTGCTCCGAAAATTGTTCTAAAATTTGCATAAGGAATTGCTTGAAAAATGCTCAAGAACTGTTTCAAAATCTGCTCGCAAATTGCTCTAAAAATAATAAAAAATTGAATAAAAATTGCTCGAAAATTGCCGAAAACTGCTCGGAAATTGCTTCAAAACTGCTTTAATAACTGTTTAAAAACTGTTATTTAAAAAGGTTTGAAAACTACTCGAAAACTACTCTAAAAGCTGATCTTAATACTACTTAGGTGCACTAAAAACTGGTTAAGAACAGATTGAAAACTACTCTAGAAACTACTTAAAAAACTACTCTAATAATTGCTTTAATACTGTTCGGAAACTGCTCCAAAACTGCTCTGCTTTAAAACTACTCTAAAACCTGATCGAAAATTACTCTAAAAACTGTTCCAAAAACTGCTTCATAAACTGTTCGAAAACTGCTCCAAAAATTGCTCTGAAAATTGCCTAAGAAATTGCTCAAAATCTTTTCCAAAATCTGTTCGAAAACTGATCTAAAAAAAACTTTAAGAAAATCCAAAATTGTCCAAAAATTGCCTTGAAACGACTCCAAAAACTGCTCTAAAACTGCCCGAAAACGACTCGGAAATTATTTCAGAAACTGCTTTAAAACCTACTCTAAAACTGATTCAATATCTACTCTAAAAACTGCTAAAAACTACTCCAAAAATTACTTTAAAAAACTGCTCTAAAAACTGCTCCAAAAACTGTTATAGGAACTGCTTGAAAACTGTTCCAAAAACTGCTTCATAAACTGTTCTAAAACTGCTCAAAAAATTGCTCTAAAAAATGCCTAAGAAATTGCTCAAAAACTTTTCCAAAATCTGCTCAAAAACTGATCTAAAAAACTTAAGGAAAATCCAAAATTGTCCAAAAAATCGCTTGGAAACGGCTCCTGCTCTGAAACTGCCCGAAAACGGCTCGGAAATTGTCTCAGAAACTGCTTTAAAACCTATTCTAAAACTGATTCAATAACTGCTCTAAAAACTGCTCAAAACTACTCTAAAAACTGCCTGGACATTACTTAAAAACTGCTTTCAAAACTACTTCAAAAACTACTTTAAAAACTGCTTAAAAACTACTATAAGAACTGCTTCATAAACTGTTCCAAAAACTGCTTCATAAACTGTTCGATAACTGCTTAAAATCTGTTTACAAACTGCTTTGAAAACAATTTATATATTGCCCGGAAACTGCTCCAAAATTGCTCTAAAAACTGCTTAAAACCAGCTTATAGAACTGCTTGAAAACTGCTCAAAAGATGTTCCAAAATCTGCTTGAAAACTGCTCTAAAAACAACCTAAAGATTGTTCTAACATAATAAAAAAAATGCTCTAAAACTGTTCGGAAATTGCTTCAAACACTGTTTTAAAAACTACACTAAAACCGATTAAACATCTGTTCTAGAAACTGTTTAAAAACTGCTTCTCAAAATGCTATGAAAATTACTCGAAAATTTCTAAATACTACTTGAAAACTGCTCTAAAAACAACCTGAAGATTGCTCTAAAATTAATAAAAAATTGCTCTAAAACTGTTCGGAAATTGCTTCAAAAACTGTTTTAAAAACTACACTAAAACCGATGAAACATCTGCTCTAAAAACTGTTTAAAAACTGCTTCTCAAAATGCTATGAAAATCAGTCGAAAACTTTTAAATACTACTTGAAAAGGTGCCCAAAATTGCTTGAAATCTACTTAAAAAACTACTCTGCTTAAAAAGTACTCAAAAACTGTTTGAATACTGCTCTAAAAATTCTCTTTAACACTTGCCTCGAAACTGTTCTAAAAACTGCTCCAAAATCTGCTCTATAAACAACTTGAAAATGGCTCGAAAGTTAGTAAAAAATTGCCTGAAAACTGCTCGGAAATAGCTTCAAGAACTGCTATTTTAAATGCTTTGAAAATAACTCGAAAACTGCTCCAAAAACTGTTATAAGAGCTGCTAGAAAACTGTTCCAAAAACTGCTTCATAAACTGTTCGAGAGCTGCTCTAAAAACTGTTCTGAAAACAATTTGAACATTGCTCGAAAACTGCTCAAAAAATTGCTCTAAACACTGCCTAAGAAACTACCTAGAAATGTACTCCTAAAACTGCTAGGGTAATTGTTTAAAGTCAGCTCGGAAACTGATCCAAAACTGCTTTGCTTTTAAATTACTTTAAAAACTGCTTAAAAATTTCTTGAATACTGTTCCAAAAACCGATCGAAAATTACTCTGAAAACTGCTCCAAAAACTGTTATAAGAATTGCTTGAAAACTGTTCCAAAATCTGCTTAAAATTGCTCGAAAATTTATAAAAAATTGACTAAAAACTTCTCTAAAACTGCTAGGAAATAGCTTCAAAAACTGCTTGAAAAACTGCTATTTAAAATGTAAAAGTAAATTTAAATGAAAATAACTCGAAAATTACTCCAAAAATTTAACTACTTTAAAAGGGCCTCTAAAAACCTCTTAAAAACTACTTCTTAAATTGCTCGAATAATTGCCTAAAAATTGTACGGAAATTGATCCAAAACTGCTTTGCTTTTAAATTACTTTAAAAACTGCTTAAAAATTTCTCGAATACTGTTCCAAAAACCGATCGAAAATTACTCTGTAAACTGCTCCAAAAACTGTTATAAGAACTGCTTGAAAACTGTTCCAAAATCTGCTTAAAGTTGCTCGAAAATTTATAAAAAATTGAATAAAAATTTCTCTAAAACTGCTAGGAAATAGCTTCAAAAACTGCTTGAAAAACTGCTATTTAAAATGTAAAAGTAAATTTAAATGATAATAACTCGAAAACTAATCCAAAAATTTAACTAATTAAAAAAGGGGCTCTAAAAACCTCTTAAAAACTACTTCTAAAATTGCTCGAATAATTGCCTAAAAATTGCAAGGAAACTGCTCCAAAGTTTCTATGCTTTAAAACTACTCTAAAAACTGCTTAAAAATTTCTTGAAGACTGTTCCAAAAACTGCTTCATAATTTGTTCTAGAACTACTCTAAAACTGATTCAATAGGTACAACTTGAACTTGAACTGTTAAAAATCTGCTTCTCAAAATGCTGTGAAAGCTACTCGAAAACTGCTCTAAAAACTGACTTAAATACTATTGCTCTAAAAACTGCTCAAAACTACTCTAATAATTGCTTAAAAACTGCTCCTAAACGGCTCTGCTTTAAAACTGCTCAAACACTACCATAAAAATTGCTCGAAGACTGCTCTAAAAACTGATGGAAAACTATTAAAAAAAACTGCTACAAGAAGTCTGCTTGAAAACTGATCTGAAAACAATTCAAACATTGCTCAAAAACTGCTACAAAAATTGCTCTAAAAACTGTTTAAGAAATTGCTCGAAAATTGCTCTGAAAACTGTTCTAAAAACTGCTCTAAAACAGCTTAAAAAATTGCTCGAAAACTAATCCAAAATTGCGTGAAAATGGCTCGGAAACTGCTCCAAAACCTGCTTTAAAAACTACACTAAAACTGAATCAATGACTGACTCTTAAAACTGTTTGAAAACAGCTCCTCAAAATGCTTTGAAAATTACTCGAAAACTGCTGTAAAAACAGATCTTAATACTACATACAAAGGTGCTCTAAAAACTGCTTAAAAACTACTTAAAAAACTGCTCTAAAAATTGATTCAAAACTGCTCCAAAACTTCTCTGCTTTAAAATTGCTCAAAAACTGCTTACAAATTTCTCGAGAACTGCTCCAAAAACTGACCGAAAACTGCTCTAAAAACTGCTTAAAAACTGCTTTGAAAAAATTGAAAAATTGCTCGAAAACTATAATAATATGAAATCTTACCTCTCACTCAGTAGGCTAAGGTACATTCAGGGATGCCACTTTTGCAGACATTCTCAAATGTGACATAATAATAATTCGCAGACAAGTTACGTCGCATAGCATTGTTCTTTGTGCATCCATGATTTCGATCATGCATATGAAAGAAAAAACGGCGCAAAAAAAAAACGGCGCTCAAAACAAACCTTCAGTTCAATTTAAATAAGCTGATGAGCTGATACATTGAATCGATTCACTTTAGTGAGCTGATCGGTTCGGAACTACTCACCGGTATGAGCTGCTTCGCACATCTCTAAGTGAGCGTCGCACGATCAATATATCCAGGCCTTATGCACGCGCGCTCTTTATTTTGCGCTGAGACAAATTTATTCTCATTCTCATAAGACAACCACGCGCATGCGACGTACTTTTGCCGCTCTCAAGAGAACTCTTTGGCACATTTACGTACCGCACCGGAGACTGATGCACGCTTCGTTGTATAGTCTCATCGCATTCTGCCAAGAACGAGGCTCAAGCGCTCTCGCCGCATGAGTTAGCGCGGCGCGCTCGTTTCATGCGATCTACGAGCGGCTTGTACGTTATTTTCATCCTCTTCATCTCTTCCTTTAGGATAGGACACAAGTCGCACGAACCGCTCTAGCCACGAAAAAATAATTATAACAGCAGCTCTTACTGTGGCTCATACAGCACACAAGCTGCGCTCATAAAAAATCTCGTGCGCTGTCTCGTGAGACCAAAGCGCACGAGTCGCGCGCAGAAGAAAATGCGATGCTCTGAAATTTCAAGCAGCACGTCCCGTTTCTATGTGCTCGCTACGCTTCTCTTACACGCTTTTGGTTTGCTCTTTGAGTCGGCGCTCACGCTCACAGGATAAATATGCGACACACACATTTTCGGTGCGCTCTCGCAGTCGCATTTGTGCACGCATGAGCATTCGGAAGGCCTGAATATATCGTCTTAAAAAACGTGTTGCTTCGCGATAACTCAATTTATTTACACGTTTAAAAATGAAATCTTTTCGTAAAGTTTTGTACTTTTGCAATACTTTTTCATATTTTGATTGGAAAACATTTTTCAATTTTTTTAATATGTGTTGAACTTTTGATAATTTTTCGGATTTTCAATATTTAAAACCCATTTTGAAAAGGCCTTAAAAATTGCATCGAGTTTCACCTTGATTTTTTATAATATTGTTAATTGTCAAAAAGTAAACAAAATAAAAATTCCAACAATTTACTTAAGTTGCGCGTGCAAGCATAAGCATGTTTATGCATGTTTACGCGCACTTTGTAGTAGATACTTAGGTAATAGAGGTAGATTCTACGTAGATAAATCCAAAACAATTGTGTTTAAACTAAGGTGAATATATTTCAAAAAATAATTTTTTTACACTATTTATATCTTCAGCAAAAATACTTCAAATGTTTTTTTCTTCAAAATGAGATAGATAAAGATTTTTTTTTGTGAAAAAAAAATTATTTTTATTCGAAATTGGTGCTACCCCTTAACAAAAATTAAGGTGCCACTTTCAAAAGAAGCGTAATATAATCTTGTAAAACTTCTTCGAAGACACGTTAGCTTTTAAAAATCAGTGAAAGTCAGTACAGTCTTTTGACCGGCATTTTCCAGTTTTGGACCACTGTGTGTCGCACCGTATCACTTCGACCGATCGAACTCGGATGATGAGAAATGGGAAAAATGATGTAGCCTATCAATATTGATTGTCGGTTTGTGGCTGAATTGATTCCATTTCACGACATTTTCCGATTCCACTCGAAGGTCGCTGTCGGAGGAAACTTTTACTGTCAGATCAAATTTAATGATTATGATTATGATACTTCATTACCGATTCAGTGGATGGGTTCGGATCCGGTACTCAAGTTTAACGTGTTGTTTCCTAACTTATCTGATTTTTAATCTTCTACTTATTTCGATAGAAAATCCGCTGGCCTGCTCTTGTGACACTCAGGAGTTGTGGGAGTGGCTGAGTGATCACCGCAAGTGGACCGTTGGCTACGATAATGTCAAGTGTGAGCAGCCCCCGGAAGTACACGGAAAAAACTTGCTGACGATGGAACCACAAGAGTTTTGCGACATTCCGCTTATACTGAAAATTGCAATCCAGGACATACAGCCGTATTCGGTTCTGGTTTCCTGGCAGAGCAGGGAGCATTCCGGTCTTCACGGGTATCACGTGATATTCCATTCACTGGACATGGTGGAGGATGTGAGTAGCTTATAGTGAGACTTATTTATCATAATTTTCTTAAGTTTAAACTTCTATTTATAGATCCGTGGCAGAACACTTAATCGCTTGGCCAATTCGGCCAAGCTGGATCGGTTGTCGTCGAACACTCGCTATCTGATTTGTGTCCTTGGACTGGGAAACTGGTTGGGGCATCAGAGTGACATCCACAGCCTGCTGAACCAATCAAACCAAATCCAGAATCAGATTCTCAACAACAACCACGGTTACATGAGTGAGGACATGGACGGCACCTCATTCTCCAATACGCTGCTTTCGTTGATGATGGATACTCCGACTTCGCGGTGCACGGAGGTACGTACTTTGGACGCGATCGGACCCAATCCACTGGCGGAGGTCGACGGAATGTCCAGTCAAGGAATCATACATTCAATTTTGACCCGACGACTTGGACTGATTGTGGGTTGTTGTTTGGGGATCATCGTTTTTATAGTGCTAATATCGGTGTTGGGTTATCTCAAGATCAAGAAACAACGAGTGGAGGCCGCTAAACGGCAACAGCAACAGCAACAACCAATGGCACCCGAGTTTATTTCGTATCGACATTTTTCCATTCCAAACGACGAACACGGTCGCGACGGAGTTGTTGCAGGAGGTGGAACTAACACTTTCCTGCATGGTAATCTGCAGCAGCAGCAGCAACTCCAACATCAGACGGTTGATGGTCATCCCAGCTTCATATCCGGAGCTGTACTCGGAACAACTACAACTCTGAATGGCGTCGGCGGGGTCGGTGAGGATCGAAAGCACACATTCGACAGTTGAAAGTGCTAAAGTTCGGATGGGGTTTTGTCAATTAGTTTTGTGTGTTTGGGAGTTTGCTGTTTCCGAGCTTGGCCAGTTCCTCCTATTTCTAGTCACGTGAGAATTTTTCAAAAAAAAAAGAGGGATAAAAGTGGGAAAATCGAAACAACGAGCAAAATCACATTCAAGTAACACAAATCAAAGTAGACATTATTAATATTTAGCAGCGAAATCAAAAGTGTTAATAAGCAACCAATCATCATAAATCAAAAGAAAAGGAAAAATCAAAGCAGGCGGGAAAGTTACGGACGGCACTTCCGTACTGTGTAAATATACAAACAGCAGGCTGGTGGGGAAAACTTTACGCTCCGATGCGTCTCTCTCCCGAGTGAGTGAGTGAGACAGTGAGAGCCAGGCAGGGGGGTGGGGGGGTTTACGGTCAGTGAATAAGAATAGGTTCTACCGAAAAGAAGAAGCCGAAAGTGTTTTGATTAAAAACGCCGACCCAGCGTGTAAATAGAGTGAGTGAATTTGCCGAAGGAAAAAGCAGCAAATCTAATAAACTCCATGACGGGAAAGGGAAAGGGGGATGGGTTGTTGCAACAGGTGGGGAAGGGGGCGACCGTCAACGAATGGAATGATTTATTTTGGCAGGCGAAAATAAATAGATGGGAAACTTTGATGGGAAAACAAATAACCGGCGGTAGGTAAATAAATTTTAAATTGCGATCGCGTGCTCGCTCGACTACAGGAGGAGCAACAGATAATAAAGTCGAGTTTTCCGAACTGGGAACCGGGGTACCGATATGAGGGCAGCCGGTCGGGGTCACAGTTGGGATTACTTTTAATGTTTGATTGTATTTCAGAGGTGACATCTGCTGAATAGTTCATATTTTTAATAGATTTTAATTCTGATTGAAACCGAAAAAAGAAAGTAAACCTGAGGATGCCATGCACAACATAAGCAGTGTTGCCATATTCACATTTTTTTTTTCATTCCTAGACACAGTTTTTTCTTTACCTTCGCATCACTGGTTTTTTTATAATAAATCACCGAATTTTTCTTAGATCAATTAGAAAGTTTTAGGATTTTTGTAATTGGACCAAATAATTTCATCCAAAGCGAAAAAAAAAAAAATTTATGGCAACTAGAAAACGTTACAACTTTCATGATAAACTAGCAGAAAGAAGATAAATATCGCATCGTTAGAACTTACCCAGTGCTGGTGTGCAATGCACCTTTACACTTTGCCAGCCAATCAAGCAACGTTGATTATTCAATTTTAGTTTTTGTTTCCTTCTCGCGAGTCTCAAAAGAAGATGAAACACAGAGCAGTTTGGTGGAGGGCTTCGAGAGGTGTGAATTTTCGGTTTTGCTAGATCTACTACTATAACGAATTCGTTGTGCGATGAATGGGAGATTATTAGGAGCATAATTCTGTAAATATTTGTTGAAGTTGTTTTCTACCGTACCTTTATAGATGATGATTGAGTTCATTACGAGTGTTGTTTCCGAGTCTTTCGACGCGAGTCGGGTTCCTTTCGACCTCAGTCTAATTCAATGTAAAGCATGGCTTACTGTGGGAAATGAACAAGTATATAGTTTGTATATTAAGGTGAGAAAATGAGGCACGTCAGTGGAAAACAGCAACTGAAACGTAGTAGGCGAATTATGAAAATCATTTTTTTTAACCTGGAAGAGTAAATTTTAGAAATTTTGATGAATAACTTCACCGATTAAACCAAAACAAACAAAAAAAAACCTAGCATCTCTAGAATGGGAAGAGGGTTGACTTGTGAATACATTACTGCTGAACAGTACGTACTAAAGAAGAACGGAATTAATAAATAATAATCAATTATAACGGCTCAAGTTTCGTTATTGGAAAGAACTCCCATACCCGCAGAGGAAAGAAACAACAGGTAGGTGCTAATCACTAATATTTACATTCAATGACACCCCCAAATACGTATTATTGGTAGTACAAATTAATTCGCCCCTCAAAAATGCAATTATTTTAAAACAAAAAGAATTTAAAAATTAATCAAAGTATCGTCCATTGCTAGTCACTACTATTTGCACCTCTCAGACATTTTTCGAATTCCATCTCGAAAATATGTCTCATCTTTTGAGGTGATCCAAGTTTGAAGCCAATTTTCGATTTCTGTGAAAAAAGTAAACCAATGACGCCGCCAGTTCGTGCTGCATCCGTCTTAACAACCAGGTAATCAGAAGGAGCAATGTCAGGAGAATACGGTGGGTGCTGAAAAACGTCCCACTTGAGCGTTTTCAAATTTTTTTCCACGACTTTGCAACATGAGGCCGAGCGTTGTCATGCAGGAGAATAACTGCCAACCAACTGCCTTGCTTTCGAATCATTCCCATGGATTTTAATCGCACAGAAACTGCTTGTTGAGTCACTTCACGACAAAATTTATCAGTTTATTTTCTTCCAATCAAAACAGAAAACTAAAACTTCCCGCGAATGCTGCTTAGTTCACACAAAAATGCTCATAATTGTGAAAAACTCGAAGCAATATGAACTGGATATTAATGACAGATGTGAAGCCTCTTGAAACTATCGACATTAGCTGTTACTGTTCAATATTCATGACAACCAGAGCCATCTTTTGAAAACGGACCGAGCTAAGTTGGACTTCCAATATTTCAGGAAATACTTTATTAACAACGCGTGAAATATTTCGCAGACTGATGATTGTATAAAATTAGTTTTTGGTGATACTGCCAGCATTCAGATCGATGATGGCGTCCAAAGAAGACCAATTTTCTGCGGTCGCAATGAAAATCCAGATCCGTCAGTAGAAAAACTTGCAAAAATTCTTGATTTTCCAGCAAACTTCATAATGTTTTTAAATCTTTCGATACACGTTTGACAACAGCCAGGGAGGCTGAAAGTGGAACAAAAACGGACCTCAGGAACCACCAGAAGAACGCATGAAGAGGCAGTGAATATTGCAGAAGAGACAGGATTTTTCGGAGCGTACTGTGGCTAGAAAAATGAAAAATGTCTCCATCTTTTAAGCTCCCTACAAGGTACGATGTCGTTCAAGGTGAAAAATAAACCAAGTCGTAATAATAAAACCCGAGCTCGCAAAGTGGAACCGCGAATGTTTGACGAAGTTTCCTTGCGTGATAATGCAGACGATGACACTTATGTGCTGGAAGACTTTAAGCAGCTTCTCGGAATGTTTTTTTATACTACCATGCAACGGAACGGCGTAGAGGAGTATTTCAGGGTGAAGAAAAAAGACAAGTTTCTCCAAAAAATATTTGGTTTGGCAGACAATATGCTGCTGTGGTCGAACAAGCCAAAGCTTTAGTACTATTGGAACGGTTAACAAGGCAATATGCCGCGAAGAATATCTAAAAGAAGCGATTGTTACCACTCCAACGCAGTTGGTTGATGCTCCCTCGCTATTCTGGCCCGATTTGGCATCTTGTCACTACAAGCGAATGGAGTCCTGGAGTTGTGACCTATCGATCGGTATTTGGCTCTAGTGAAGGAAGAATTCAAGCGTGCCAGTATTGTAGGATCATCTCTTATTTTCGTTAAGCGGTATTTTTCAAAAGTTTAAGCACCTCAAAAAAGTTTTTAATGAAAAATAGAATATGGGCTAGAGTAACCCGGTGGTCAAAGTTTGAAAATTGAAAAGTCTATGAAAAGTTTGTGCCAAATGTCTTAGAATTCCATAAAACGTCGAGATTTTATGTTACCTCGAATTTCATGTTTTTATTTCGACTGTGGGTCTTAAAATATTTGGCATAAAAAGTGTTTTTTTTTCGATTTTGAAATCTAAAAAATTTTCTAAATCTCAGTGTCAAATTTTTCAAACAAAATAAAATCGAGATGACACTAGATATCGACTTTTCAGACAATTCAGATATTTGGCATCAAAAATTTTTTTTTTGATTTTGGAAATCTAAAAATTTTTTTGTCCCTCATAGTCGAAATATTAAAAAAAAACTTTGTTTTTGAAAAAAAAAAACTTTCTGAGACCTTTTTTCTGCAACGAAAAATTTTTTTAGTGCCAAATGTCTTAGAATTGGATGAAACGTCGTGGTTTTATGTTATTTAAAAAAAAAAAACTTTGAAATTTTGAAATTTCTGTAATCGAAAATACAATTTTTTGCGACATTCGACAACAATAAGAAAATTACGATTCGGAAAATCTGAAAATTTTTCTCGAGTTGAGATTAAAAAAAATTGTTTTTCGAGATAACACAAAATCTTGACGTTTCATGTAATTCTAAAACTTTAGACATCAAAACTGGTGTCGAATTTTTTTTTGCAAAATTGACGTTCTGGAACCTGAATTTTGAACTTTCCGAGATCGAAAAGTTTTTTTAGTGCCGAATGTCTTGGAATTGCATGAAACATTGAAAGTTCAAGTTATTTCGAAATATTTTTTTGCAATATCTCAACTGTGAAAAAATTTTCGAAATTTTCGAAATTAAAATTTTTTTTTGTCGAATGTCGAGATTTTGAGTCATACTTAAAAAAAATTTCCTTTTGATTATATATACTTTCTGAGATAGAAAAGTTTCGGGATTTCTAAAATCGATAACAAAAATTTTAATGCCAAATGTCTGAAAAGTCTAGATAGAGTGTCCTCTCGAGAATTTTTTTTTAAATTCGACTCTGGAATTTAGAAAAATTTTGAAATTTCCGAAATTTTTTTTCTTATGCCAAATTTTCTAGAATTACATGAAACGTCAGGATTTTGTGTAATCTTGAAATAAAATTTTCTTTGAAAAATCTCAACTCTGGAGGAAATTTTTGAGATTCACGAAATCGAATTTTGCTGTTGTTGTTGAATGTCTTAGAATTGCATAAAACGTCGGTGGAGACGAAATTCAAATTATTCTACAAAAGTTTTTTTCGGGATAGCATATAATCTCGACGTTTCATGTAAGCCAAATATATTTAAAATTTTTACTTTGCATCTCTGGTCTGGACAGTAGAAAAAATTAAATTCGTCATTTGGAGCGAAAATTCTACAACAGAAAAATCTTCTTAGTAGCGGTCAAAAACTGCAAAATGGAACCCAAATAAATTTCTTAGAGATGAAGAAATAATCAACAAATTTTGCATACTAGAAAAGTTTACTGAATAGTACCAAAATATTTGTTCCTTTTAACATCATGGCTTATACGAACACACCCTTGAAATTAAAGGTTGTAATATTCATCACTTAGTTTTTCCGGCCAGAAAGTCAGCCAGAAGTCGAAACCGAACTTTGTGACTATATGATAAAAGAAATGTAAAAAATTTAAATATTTACTTAAATTGATAATTGCTAACTACTTGCACTCACCCTTCAAAACAAAGAAAAACATCAAAACAAAAAATGCTAAAGGCACAAGAATCATCAGTTATATCCATTATTTCTTATTTTGGGCCCCTCCCGAAACGAAATCCTGGGTACGGGCCTGGCCTTCAGCTACAAATCTCAATTTGTAGTTTGGAAAAATATGCATTAGTGGCCGTAAAAAGTCGCGAAGAAATGACGAATCAAAAATCCAAAATTTCAGAAACTGCGAGGCTAAACCCGACATCCTATGAGGGGAAACCTTTTGAAACTTGAAAAAGAAACACCCATTAGACCTATGTTTTTACTCAATTTAACTATACCGTTGTGTACACGGAAAGACCGATATCAACACTTTGGCGAAAAAATTGGTTGATTATCTGATTTTAGTTAGTTATGTTTTGAGACAACTAAAAAAAATTTTACTTTTGGTAATTTAGATTTATAAATTCTCATATCCTTAATAATAATAAAATATTTGTTGAAATGACTATTTTTTAAGTTTAATTCACCAATTAAACGTGCTGTCATTTCTTAGTTAAGGCACACTACATTTCCATTCAACTAATTTTTTAGTTGAATTAGAGAAATAAAACATTATTTACAACTAACATAAATGGTTGAATTGGCTTCTGCAATTTGCAGCTATATGGCGCACTGTCACCGAACAAACGTTAACACCGTAATGACTACTAGCCACTAGATGGCACACTACTACCGAAAAGAATTTTTCAATCGCGGTTGTCTTTTCTATATTGGCAGTTATAAATACGATGTTGTATTGGAGAAAAAGACATAAACGAAACGTAAACTTCTTTTTGAAAATCTTTCTTCTAAATCGCTGTTTTCTTCATTCGACTTCGCGAAATCGACTCTCTCACTGAAAACTTTGAGCACTCGGAAAACAAAAACCGAATACGAATAGTACACCAGACGGCGCAGCCCGGAAGGTTGGAAGATACAAAAAACATCATTTAACATATACAATTAGAGTGCAGTCACTGTTCCACGTAAAACATTTTTACGCATAATCGCTTCAAATGCGCACAAAGTCTGAATAAATTCACTTTCCACTAAGAGTTTACTTCATTTTTACATATCGGTTTAGAAATTTATATTTGGATATATCGTAACACATGCGAAAAACATCAAAACAATTTGCAAGCAGTTTCAACAAGACTGCCCTTTTTAGCTTTTTAATGAATTGTTTTGCTTTGACACTTCTCATAAGTTTTTGACTAATAAACTTGTTAAAAAAATCAATTTAATTTTTGTTTTCTTTGTGCTGTACTTCAGCAATGATAATGATAGATAAATAAAACCAAATGTTCTGATTTTTAAAACAAAATTTGTTGTCAATGAGAATTTCGTACTGGATTGAAATATTGCTGGTTTGTGTCCATGATATTCGCCAACTAAACACATTCTCTAAAAATAGGAGTTTTTCTCAGCAAAGTAAATTCTCAATTTCAACTAATTTCATAGTAAATTTGGAAATTTTGTTGTTAAAATCAACTAATTCAGAAACAGTAATATGAATTAGGCGCAGAGCTAATTTCGGTCGTTCCGTGTAGCTTCAACCTTCAGTTTACATTCCAATAGTACTGCTTACAAGTATCATGCATTGGGGTCAACATACAATTAAAACGCGCGAACGCGCTTAGTTAAGCTAAGGTTAGAAAATATTAGAAGAAAAAATTATGAGACTACGTAGACTTTAGATAACCTTCTGTGGATGTGTTTTGTTATTACCTTGTTAGATATTATTTCAAAATTCTAGCAAATCGTGAGACAAATTTGCGAAAATTCTAAAATAACCTGCCTCTGGATGGAATCCATAGCAGATTTCCAACCGTTTGCTTCAAACCAGTTAATAGTTCACTCCCAAATTTATGCTTGGCGTACAGAACCATTTTGTATATGTTTACGTTTCGTCCAAGACTCATCAGTGCACAGCAGTTCAAATTGAAATGCTTAATGCAAAACTCGACAGTTCAATTAGAACCGCTAAGCAGACGTAAAGTTAATACTATTTGCAAAACACTTTGCTATTACACATTCCCCTTCAAATTACCACAATCTGTACGGTCAACTTGTTTCTTCCGAGACATTAGTTTAGACATTACACTTCGTGTGTAACAGCGAAGTGTTTTGCAAATAACATTAACTATACGGCTGCCTAGCGGTTTATATTGAACTGTCGAGCTTTGCATTAAGTAGTTCAATTTGAACTGCTGTGCATTGATGAGTCAAAGACGAAACGTAAACATGAACTCTAAACTCCACCACTTTTTAAACAAAATAAATTCCATTTGAACCACTATATTAAAATACTATCTTCATTGTTTCTTTTCTAACATATCACATATTAACAAACCAACAGCGAAACAACCCAATTCAACTACTAGCTTGAACCAACGGGACCCCAATCTTCTGGCAGTGTAGTAAATTTTCCGCGTGATGACAGACGATAAGTTTGAAATTTTACATACCGTAGTAGGCATTTGTTATTCACACATTGAATAAACAAAACTACACAGCAAAAAATTATGAAATTTACCGGTGTCACAAATGCACATGTAACTCAATTCATAAGGACGTAATTCAGTAAAAATGACTGAATTTAACAAGAATGACTTGAATTTGTGTCAAACACACCCCGTTTTTCAAGCAGGCGTGTAATTTTACATGTTTCAGCTCTCAAAATTATGTTCTAATGCATTAAATATGTGTTAGATCGACCGTAAAAATGAGTCATTTTTGATGCTCGTATATGTCGGTCCAAGAAGACATAAAATTCCACAATTTTTTCTAGGTGTGCGCCTACAGTGGAATGAAAGTTTTGCACCATTCAAAAAGAAAAAGAAACTACTTTACTGTAAATGATTTAATCGAAGTAAGCTTTTTTGTGGCCTGACTTGGGTTTGTGGCGAACTTCTTATAGGTAGGGAAAAACTTTTCCGAGCCATTCGCGTCGTTCCCCTTGCTTCTACCAGCTACCAGCTAAAGCCATTCAAAGAGCTGGTTCTTCCATCAACCGGATAGCGGCGGCTAGCTAAAGGACCAAGTTGTTTGCGTAAACCGGAATAAATGAGGGTATTAGTTGCATCCTGCTCGGCGAAACTCACCGACTCTTGCCCCCGACTAATGCATTATGCATCCACTTTCGAAACCGAGTAAATCTTGGTTAAACTTTTCCGCTTGTTTACTTTTTTTCTCCTGCTGCCCGAATTAGAAACTATCGAGTCGTTCAGCGGTGACACCCCCCTGAGAATGGATTGCATAAATTTAAGACCAGTTTCGTCGGCTTTGATAGCCATAAAACAACACACCCATTGTGAATTCGCAACGATCATTATCACTAACATGTATATTTTTTTTTGGGGGGAAAGTACGATAAACGAAACGCACCGAGTAGAATGCGAACAGAGGAAAACAGCACAAATGACTGAATGTGGGTCCACAACGAAGTAGGCGTCGACCGGCTGGTGTTGGCTGTGCCAAGCGACAAATGAATGATTAATTACCAAACGGAAATCCGGGCTGCCGTGTTACACAAATCAAACGGAGTCTTCCGGAATCATGCGGGCTGGGTGGTTGGCGAGTTTCGTTATTTTTTTTTCGTTCCTACCCCAGATACTATCAAACCGTGCTCTGGACCCGGAGCCATCAATGATTTATCAATGTTGTAACGCACGGAAACGCCAGATAAATGTTTTAAATATGTGGGTACGGGGACTCCGGCAGAGCAATCAGATTTTGGATACCCCGGCGCGCCGGTAACTGGAGCTAGCACCACACACACGTTCAGATTAAATATCGTTGGAAAGTAAATGGACGGGATTGTGGTAGTAATTTTCAAATTATCACGGCTTACTACGGTCTATAGCTACTGAAAAGGTTGATACACGCAAAGGAATCCCCGGTTGTTGCAACTTCAAGCGAACTCCGACACTAGTCGGATTGCAATGCATACCAAATCGGATTGTTTTCGCATAGAGACTTTTGTCTTCCCCGAGGACATTAATCCGGTGCTTATTCGTGTCGGTCTTCCAGAAAATCTCCAGACAACAAAAAGAAATGGACTGGGCTGTGGACTCCATTTTTGTGCTTCTTTCGCCGGTTTTTCCCAAGAGTCCGAGGTGGTTCGAAGTTGAAAGTTTGCGAGTAGACAAAGTTAAGTTGAAGATCACACGCAATCCGATTACAGACCGAAAAAAAAGAACGACAACAACGGCTAATGCCGGGACAAAGCGTAGAACAATTGGATTGTGCAAAATGAATTGAAGCTGAGTGTCTGGGGTAGTAATTGGAAAAGCTGGCACAATTTTAAGTTGCATGGAGGAGGGCAGGAGGAGTTTAGTTCGGTAGATTGAAATGTTTTACAGGGCTTGACCGCAAACCTATTTGTTCGAACTGTCAACGCACAATGAGTGGAGAAATTAAAAAGTAAAACGTTGTTTTGGTAATGATTGAACAAACGGAAAGACCCGTAACTGCCTAACTAATAAAATATTAGTTCTTTCTAATATTTTGAATGATTAATAAGTTTTAGTTAGAAAAACTGTTCTTCAACAAAATGTCGTCCAAATCAAAAAGGGTGTTATTTTTTCAAGATTTTCATTCGAAAATATGACTAACTTTATAAAAATCATCACTTTTTCTAGACTGTGTCATTTTTTGATCAATATTTTTTTATCTAGAACAACCAAAGCCCGTAACAAAAATGTTCGGTACAGGAAAAAGGCAGGTGGTTAATGTCACAGACATAACTGGAGGACGTGAATAGATAATCGTTCGTTTTAGTTGACTGTGTAAATTTTGCAACTTTTACTACTTCACTTCCAGAACTGTAATGGTTCATCTGTACTTAAGTACGACATGAACATGAACTTAGCGAGGCACCTCACGACAATGATAACGCAAATAGGTGAATAATTTGTTGCTAATTAGTAATTTAAAATTTTTGGTAATTTTTTTTGTACTTCGTTAAGCTCGTATGAAGTTAACGAGGCATTCCTCCCAAATCAGCTCCCAATGGATAATTTGTTGCTTAGTAGTTGCTAATTAGATAAGGATATGTGCAAAAAAATGAAAATAAGTGAACTTACTTTTCCCAGAGACGGCTAAACCAATTCTCACAAACTTAAATTCAAATGAAAGGTTCAATTATCTTATACAAAATTCCTGAATTCTGTTTTGATCCGACTTACCGAAAAAATTCTTATTTCAAATTACTTCCTTACTTTTCTCAAAGATGGCGTGACCGATTTCAACAAACTTAATTTCAAATGAAAGATCTCATGGTCTCATACAAAACATCCAAATTTTATTCGGATCCGACTTCCGGTTCCGGAATTCTATGGTGAAGTGTGTTAAAAATTGTATACTGTCATTTGAAGCGGCGAAACAAAACACGTAAATAAATTTCCTTACTTACCTCGAAACTATTCCAATCGGTAGTCATTGTCAGTAGACGGCCAAACATTAATTTGGCTTTCCTTGTTCTTGTCTTTTGTATGAATGGCCGAAGATTGTAGCCAAAGACTGACAAATGGAAGCCACTTTTCTCGAACCAACTTCCGATTCCGGTTTGGTTCCTCGAAAATTGTCTAACCGACCTGAGTACTGTTTCACTCTGTAGGTTATACTAGTTTATGGAAAAACCTTTAAGAACCTTTTTTTAAGAATAGAAGTAAATTATTTTGAGGAATACCGCACATTTATATATGAGAATATGTGAGATATGAGAAAGGTATCATTACACCACTGTTGCCATTGGTTTTCACACCCCTCATCGGGATCAACGATTTTAGACGTAAATCATCCGGTACTCATGTCTGATCTTGCTCATTTTTTTTCTTCCACAATACTCAAAGCCAGTGGCGTCTCGTGACGAAATTTACGCGTTGTGCACTGAACATGTTGTATGATATCAGATGTAATAGTTCGTTGTAAGTGAAGACTAAAGATGTGGCGAATGAATATTCAATACAATGAAATAACGATATACTTTTCAGTCGGTGTTGAACAGTCGTTCGCACCGCACGCGTATAGCTCTTGGCTCCTGGAATTTTTTTCTGGCTACCTAGAGTTTCATTGATTCAAGGATTCAGTCTTTTTCAAGGCTACCTGAATCACTAACTAAGTGACTAAGTGATACAAAGAGTGATATTAGAGTGACTAAGTGATACAAAGAGTGATATTAGAGTGACTAAGAAATTAATCAGCCTTTTTTAAGGCTAGCTAGGAGTCTAATCGAAGACTAATTTAGCCTAGTTAATTTAATTTAAAATTTCATTAATTTCAAAAATGCCTGCGTCCAACCGGAAAGGCAACAAGCCTAAGGCTAAAAATAATTCAATACGGAATAAATCACAATCCGTTATTCAACATTTTTCTAATAACATTCACGATCTTATAGAATCTGAATGTAAAAATAAAAGACAACGGACGGATTTCCCTTCCGTTGATCCTATGCCCTCTAACAATATTTACGAGATTCTTCCTGAATCCGATTGTAGCGACATAGAAGAAAATTCTTCAAAAATTCCCAAAATGGACGCTTGTCGTTCTGGGAAGAAACATCAATCTATGCCACCAGTGACGGTGATGATTTCCGACTTCAAAGCATTCCGTACTGAGCTTTCTACTTTTCTCCCGGAAGTAAAAGTCTCATTTCAAATCGGACGAAGAGGAGAATGTCGAGTCTTGGTGGATGGATTGGAAGATTACGAACGTCTTATTCGATATTTGTCCGAAAAACTTCATAAATTTTATTCATATGATATAAAATCAGACAGACCCTTCAAGGCTGTCTTGAAAGGCTTATCAAATGATCAAAGTATTGATGAAATTAAAAATGAAATCAAAGAATTGCTTGGTTTTGCCCCTTCCCAAGTACTACTTATGAAAAAAAGAGCGAATGGTACTTCTAAACCACGCTCTGGAATTTCCCATGAACTTTACCTAATACACTTCAATCGAAGTGATGTAAACAATTTGAAAACTTTAGAAAAAGTACGTTTCATTTCCCACATTAAAATTCATTGGGAACATTATAAACGGCATAATCGTATTGCAAACTTAACGCAATGTCGTCGTTGCCAAGGCTTCGGTCATGGAACCAAAAATTGTCATATGGATATACGGTGTTTGAATTGTGGTAAATCGCATTCGAAAGACGTTTGTCCAATGAATGAAACCACTGATAAATTTTCATGTTCAAATTGCAATGGAAATCATAAATCCAATTATTTGAAATGTCCTGTCAGGGAAAAAATTTTAAACGCTCGTTCGCTTAGACAACAAGTCAAATCAACGACCTTAAATTTACAGAATATACCTGAAAATTCTTC
Source organism: Malaya genurostris (assembly GCF_030247185.1). NCBI lineage: Eukaryota > Metazoa > Arthropoda > Insecta > Diptera > Culicidae > Malaya > Malaya genurostris. Next base: position 165,829,858 of record NC_080570.1, on the reverse strand, counting down.
TAAGGCACCTGCCAATTCGTCTTCTAACGAAAACAATTTATTGACAGGTAGATCGACCTCGTCATCATCTTCTTCTAATGTCAGTTATGCTGGTATATTAGGTAGAAATCTATCTCCTATTTCTTCTAATGTAAATAATCAAAACACAGGACCGCCTTGCAGTTCTTCTTCTAACGAAAACAATTTATTAATAGGTAGACCGGCCAAATCATCTTCTTCTAATGGCAGTCTACCTACAAATATTTCTTCAATGCCATTCGCTTCTTTAAATGAAGTCGATTTAGGCGATATAACTGAAAATAAAATGATCTACCTACAAGATCAACTTTTTCAAATGATCATCCAAATGAATTCGACTTCATCACTTTTTGAAGCATTTCAAATCGGATGGAAATTTGCAAATAATATTATAATGAATTTAAAATTTAACAGTGATGTTAAATAATTATTTGAATATTTTAAATTGGAATGCTCGATCTTTGAAATCGAGTGAAGATGAATTTTATAATTTTCTCAAAGTTCACAAAATTCATATTGCCATTGTGACAGAAACTTTTCTTAAACCAAATGTAAAATTGAAAAGTAATCCACATTATGTGGTTCATCGATTTGACAGGTTTACTGGAATTGGTGGTGGAGTTGCCATTTTTGTCCAACGGCAAATTAAACATCGAATTTTACCTTCTTTCAATACTAAAGTTATTGAAAGCTTGGGAATCGAAGTTGAAACCATTCATGGAATTTATTTCATCGCTGGAGCATATTTGCCATTCCAATGCACCGGCGAACAATTAAATTTCTTTAAAGGCGATTTGCAAAAACTTACAAGATATCGATCGAAATTTTTCGTAATAGGGGACTTAAATGCTAAGCATGTCCAGTGGAATTGTAGGCAAAATAACAGTAATGGTAAAATACTTCATAATCAACTCTCAGCTGGTTACTTCACAGTTCTTCATCCCAGTAATCCTACTTGTTTCTCTTCCGTGAAAAACCCGTCTACAATTGATCTGGTTCTAACAGATCAAAGTCACATTTGTAGTGAACCGATTACTCATGCTGATTTTGACTCAGATCACCTTCCTGTAACATTCAGACTTTCCAACGAAGCTATAATTAATCCAATTAGTTCTATTTTCAACTATCATAGAGCTAATTGGTTGGATTACAGATCTCACATTGAAAATCATGTGGATCATGAAACTATTTTAGAAAATTCTGCGGACATCGACACAGCAATTGATAATTTGAATCATTACATTATCGAAGCTAGAAATCTTTCAGTTCCCAAAGCTCAAACTAAATTAAATTCTCTTATCATCGATGGCAATCTTCAACTGCTCATTCGGTTGAAGAATGTTCGTCGACGACAATATCAACGTTCTCGTGATCCTGCTATGAAAAACATAGTTAAGGATTTACAAAAAGAAATTAAACATAGATTTACTCTTTTGCGAAATGAAAATTTCGCTAAAAAAATAATACCTAAATTATTCGTAGATCCATCAAATGAGCAGAAAATTCAAACTCAACATATTTTTTTAATATATTCGTGATCATTTATAAGCCAGTTTTAATTTATTTGGGGAAGTTTTTCTGATCAATCGGTTTGACAGCAATTAGGGTGGAAGCTGGGTTAGGTTTGACATCCAGCAAAAACGATATAAGAAAGAGAACAAATTTGTCTAAGCGCAATAAAAAGAGCGTGGTCTGTTGCTACTCTGTGTATTATACAGTTTCCACAATTAAGAAAAAAATTTAAATTTTAGTTTTGTTGCCCATCTTTTTAATTCACGGTGTTCGTTTTTTTTATTCACAATCGGAATTCACATTTTCGTGCACAAAATGGGCTTATTTCCACCTCTGCTTAACATCACACATAAAGTCTGATGTAGCTGCTGTTGCTCTTCACTTCGTTTTTGAGTTTTTTATGGTTATCTTAAACTGTTGAGAATTGAATCATAAATTGTTGATCATATTTCCGATGTGGAATGGAGAAAGAATTAGGTTGTTGCGTTCAGTACAACTCAAGATATTCACGATTAAGTTCTATCCATTCTTCCACAGAGCGAGTTTTGAGATGGCAGCCCATAGCAAGACTTTGACATCGCGTCAAAAAAAAAAGGTTGATTCCAAATGCCCTAAAATTGTATGAAACGTCGAGATCTAGTGTTATCTCAAGCAAAGAAAAAAAACAGCAAGCGAACAAATGCAAACGAACTAAGCGACAATTATTTACATTCACTGTCGCCATGGTGCCCGCCATGGAATTCTGATTCACGGCAGCAAGGAAAGAAGCAGCCCAATAAATCTGCACGAAACGCATTAAATCACGGCCTGCTGCTTATGGTCGTTCGGTACAGATTGCGCCCAAAGGCACGGACGGGGTAATGTGTCAACGTGTTTATGAGAATGGATAGCTTCTATTGCAAATATAGGTTGATTTGTTATTCAGGTCAATCGGAGCTGGAAAACTGCTGGATGCGAATTGAGCGGGCAGTGACACATATTTGATTCATGGTTTGGTTTGCGAACATAGCGAACAAAACACCGCGCGTTTCCACAGAATCGATAGCCGCTAATGGAGACACTTGGTCTGGAGTAAAAGCAAGGGCAACTCTTAGAGCGCGCTCGGGGCAAAGTGTTTGTCTTCATTCGCTATCGAAGAGCTGTGAGCAAAAACTTTACCTCTAAAATATTGGTTTCCATGGAATCGTGTTATAAACAACGAACATAAAAACACAGTAACCCGTCGTGGGTGGCAACAAATTGAGCTCGATCAGTATTATCTCGCATAGTGGTTTCGGTTGATAAACAATGGCGAACGGAGTGGTTTCAGGGTACGAGAACAAGAGATTATGACCGTTTGCAAAAAAAAACAACATCAACAACAACACGCGAGAATATCGCGCTCAAATCAAAGTGTTTGCTCATGAATATTAATGAGAGATTTTGGTTGTTCATAAGAACAACGCGCAAAGAAAAATCGTGTTGCCAAAGTGATTGAGCTGAACACGTCGCTTAGGCGAATTAAGAAAGATGTTCGGTTGCATGCAGGGTCGTGAACGGCGCTGGATCATAAATGATGACATGATTGGCAACAATCTTAATGGTATGTAAAACAAATGTAAATTTCAATATAGTTTCATATACTCGGGCGGATTTCGGAACGATCCTTCTCGATGTGCTTCGTTACTCCCTTTGGGAATCTTCTTTATGGTATTAGAATGTACACAGTAAAGGATCGTAAGCGACCGAACAAATCTTAACGAAAAAATTCAGTGTTTTTATTGCTCTTTATTTGATGCTAACGTTTGAACGAGTACAGTTAAAACTAGGATGCGGGAGTTATGGTCTGATTTTTCGACTTCAATCGATGTCTCGGACTGGTTTAACACTTGCCCTTCTCGCACCGTATAATATTGTGGTCCCGGTAAGGATTTGTAATCGAGTTTCAGGTAGGTTTCGTCGTCCATGATTATGCAGTTCAAATTTCCAGCAAGAATCGTATTGTACAGCTTTCGAACCCTTGGCCTGATCGATGCTTCTTGTTTCGGACTACATTTTGGTTGTTTCTGCTTCTTATAGGTTTGAAGAATCAAACGTGCACGAAGAACATTTGACTTCGAAGTGCCCACTTTTTTGGTCACATCCCGAACCGAAACCTCCTTCTTTTGCTCGAACGCCTTCAGTATACGTTTATCCAACTGAGGGTTAGCAGGACCTTTTTTCGACCCGTTTTCGGTTTATCCTCAAAGGTGTTATCCTCATCGAACTTCCTGATTACATTTCGCACGGCTTTTTCTCTTACTCCTTCCATTTTTTCTATCTTTCTCAGTGACAGTCCGCGTTCTGTGCACCATTTGTACACAATTTTTTGACGTTGTTCTGCTGAAAGTCCAGTCATTTCGAAAGAAAATAATGAAAACGAATAAACAACTGCACAAGTGGTTAGAGAAGAGTGTAAACAACAGGACGCAGTCATAAAAATTGACAGATTCTGAACCAGCGGTTTTTGGTTGCGTCCATACTTTCTGGCACAGTCTTTAGTTTGTTTTTTTTCTAGATAATAAGTCAAAATCGGACGAAAAATTCGCATAGTTCTTTAGGAGTATTTTAATGGTTCTAAAAAGAACCAATTGGTAGAATTTATCCGATGTTTACAACTGTTGAGTATTTCGTGCTGTCATTTATTCATCTACACTAGAACCAAAATTCTGAACCAAGATTCAGGAAAAAGAACGGAATACGAGAACTAAATTCGGAACCTGGGCTCAGAAAATCGATTGCAAAGTTCAGGTTCGGAATCCCAACCAAGAATCCAGTTTATTCTGAACTGGATTTTCAGCAGCCAGACTCTAAGTTTAGTTCTGAAACTTAATTCTGAAAGGGATTTTCGAACCAGGATTAAGAAGCGGAATTCAGTTCCAAAATCCAGTATTCTAGTTCCAAATTTAGTTCTAGCATATCATGGAAATTAGTTCTGATAGTGATTTCCAATTCCCAAATTCAGTTTCAGAGTTCAGTTTTAAAATTTAATACCATCAATTGAGATTGTTGATCAGAATCCGGATCTAAAATTCATATGAACATGAACTTAGCGAAGCACCTATTGCCGATGATAATGCTTATTAGTTACGGTAATTTTGAATTTGCAGTTCATTTTTTTAAGTTTTTTGAGTACTTCGCTGAAGTACCCCTTCTAAATAAGCTTGAAATCAAATCGAAACCCGATGGATAATTAGTTACGGTAATGTTGAATTTATTCTCCTTCTGATGCTTCACTTTACTCGGGCTTCCAGTCACAAAGGTTACGTTCAATAGAACAAGAGAGATATTCTATTCTTATTGAAGGATAAAATGTGAAGGATTATGAAAAATCATAATTTTCACATATCTTTGTAAGACATGAAACAAATGAATCTAATAATATCTAATTGATTGGAAACATGTTTATCAACAATACCGCTTTGCATCAGTTATAAAAATTGTTTACTACCAGCTGCATCAATCAACCACCGTCTGCTGCACAGCGCCACCCTGTGTTTAACATTTCAAGTACCTCGTAACCTCGTCAGTCCATCGTCACACCCCCGGGAAGTCGGTCACTTTGTGATTGATGAACCGTTATGCAACCGACTTGTACTGTGACTGACTACGACCGTAGAAGAAGATGACGATGATGATGATGATGACGATAGTTGATAGTGAAACTAGTGAAGTTGAGTTTCTCTGCAATCTAAATTAAATGAAAATGTCTTCTTCAAACAGCCGGAAATGAGTGTTCGCCACCAGACGCGACCCGGTGCGCGAACCCTTTTGAACTCTTTTTTCTAGTCTTATAAAAAGAGAGCTCCGTCATCATCTCCGTCTTCGAGCTGACGGAAGTGACTCCAGTAGACGTCAGTGATCCTTGGCCTTCTGCTTTTGCTGGCAGAGCAACGAACAGAAATTATTTATCTTACACTTACAAGAAACCAAGACGCTATGCTCCTGTGGTTTCCAGGTTAAATTATGAATACTTTCCAGCCGGTTCTGTTCGATGTTGATAAATTTGTGCTATCGACTAAATGCAATTAAATGGGCTTTCAAGTGACAGATTCCGACAACGGCCAAGCTAGCAAAATGCACCGCCTACTGCGTTGCTGTGCTTTGGTGAAACTGATGATCAGAGTACAGAATGACAGCAAACGAACGTTATCTAATGGCGTTTTCGTTTTTAATTTGCACTACACCGGTGCAGTGCTACACTGAGGCATGAATAAACGAACAAAAATGACGAAAACATAAACAGTAACCATTGACTACAATAAACGAATCCATTGCACAGAGCTACACCAAACTTTTGATGAGTGCTACACCAGTGGTATCGGTGCAGAAAAAGTGTAGCACTGGTGTAGTGCAATTGGCAAAAACGAACGGTTTCAGTGCAGCTTTCGCTACACCGGTGTAGTGCAATTTAAAAACGAAAACGACATAAGAAGATTCTACACGCAGCGGAAACAACAACGAACTATCCGTGACGAATATTCGAAAAAGTTTGTAGAAAATTAATTAGGAAGCAAACTTCATCTGCAAAGTAAATGTACTTTCCGTGACTGGCCGGAATGTATAGCACCCGGCATGCTATTCCGGGCCAGTCTCTTATCCTAGGCAAATATTTTCGTTTAATACTTGTTACACAATATTTGGCCCGGTTCCCTTCACCACTCATCCACTCTGCACGCAATGGTTGTAGTCGTTCCGTCATTCCAGGATTCGAGGATCAGAATAGCTTACATCGAACGAAGTATAACAAAACAAAAAGTGTATCCTTCAAACAACCATCATAGAAACCGGGCACCGGGCTAGCATCGAAAGATGAGATAGACACAGACACCAAGACTCAGTGGGATAGAGAGAGAGAGAGAAAGATAACATTATTTTGACAGAAAATAAATTTAATCTAATGGAGTAGAAGTTTGTTCGTTGAGATGAACAACAAGACCAGCGCTGCGCCAAACAGTTGATGTAGTGAATAAAGTACACAGACTGTTCTCTGTGGCAGCAATTTTTTTTTGTTCACTTTCTTCTTCTGTCCAGGAATGGTTCCACTCACTCGAAAGAAGCATAAAACTTAATTTACGACGGACACTTAAGATAATGTTTATATGTATGAATCGGGATATTTCTCACGGCGTCGAATCGTTCCGAACGGTACACGGTGCGAGACTTCCGGTTTTATGTCCGCTATATATTTGAACGCCGTCCAGTCCGTGATTTCCGGTCACCATCGATGCAGCTCTTCCATCGTAATGCCCGCCGAGCTCCACTTCTGTCACGGTTATTATTATACCATTTTGTCGGCTTTTATTGAGCATTGATCGCAGTAAGCGGGGAACACAAAAACTGTCATCAATCAGCACCCGCCACCGTCGCTGCCACCCCCGAAAAATCAACATTGCATTCACCGGTAGCAAATCATGCAGCAGGTAGAACAAGGCCATTATCGATGAAGCTGATTGTACCCAAAATTGCACCCTTGCTTTCGTTTGCAAGCTTTTTGGATGCCAATTTGTTTATCCTACCACCCCCCCCCCCTGTAGACACCAAAAGCTCTACAAACATTCAGCCAGGTTGGCTGGATCCAGAGTGCACACGCTCGATACCTTCGTCAGACTGGTCTAGGCCACGGGCCACTGTCACCGTTTGCCATGAAAGTGCCATGCGTGCTGCCTACATTTACTCTTCCAGCATCGAAGTAGGCGAATATGGATGTTGGAAATCATTACGACATCACATCGTTCGTACATTCGCTCGTTCGTTTGCTTCACTGTGTACGTAAATAAGAAATATTTATCAACATGCTGCCAGGGATTACCAGCGACCGGAAAACGTAATGTGGAATTTATTTGTGCGGAAAATAAACAAGAAAAATTCTGTTTGCACTTTTGACGGTGCAACCGATTTTTCTCAGTTCGCTTTCGCTGCACGGGAACAATTTGTAAATGGGAGCCGAATCTTCTCGGTTGGCCGAATGGACCCGTGCGAATTTGGTTCATTGCTTTGACTATGTTGAATACGTTGGAGTCTTGGGTTTTCAAATGCGAAAAAAACAAACCATGTTACATCATGGAAGATCAAACAAGAAATTATATTACGAAAATTTACTGAGCACCAGAACCAGAAAAAGTTATTTTACCAAAATTATTTTATTTCATATCAAGATGTAAATGTATTAGGAGGTCTTAATATATTGATAGGATGGCGCTCTATTGGCGTAAGAGTACTTCAAGGCAGTAAAATCGGACCGTTGCTGTTCTTATATGTTATTGTTATTATATCAACGATATTAAGAATTTCAAGCTGAAAGGTTAGCAATTTCTGTTTTTCCTTCGCCTGTATACATTCTCACATTCAGTATCTAGTAATTCACTTAAGTTCAAAAAAAAAAATCAAATTTATAAAATAAATGCGATAAAACTGTTTTCAAATTACCTCATCTGTACCGTACAGTTCGACTGTACTTCATCACTAGTCACTGCATTTATCCGATTTTAGCTTTGAGAGACATGCAAACAATAATGTTCGACAATAAACTGCCGTTATACGCATAACTGTCCCATATCCTTTGGAAAATCCTATATATTAGAGTGTCAATATTTCATACTCATCTCTAATTTCAACTTTCATGAATTTTCCGAAATTGAACATTTTTTTTGATGCCAAAAATCTTAGAATTGCTTGAAACGTCGAGGTTTAGTGTTACCTTGATAATTTTTCTTATTTTTAAATCGACTTTCTGTGACTTTTTGAGATTTCCAAAATGGAAAATTTTGGCATCAGAATTGTCTGAAACGTCGATATCTAGTGTCATCTCGATTATTTTAAACCCGACTTTCTGGGACTTATATTTTGAGATTTCTCAAAATGGAATAATATTTTCTGATGTCAAAACAAGTCCCAGAGTCGAGATTTAAAAGTAAAAAAAATCGAGTATCATAAAATCTTTACGTTTCATGACATTTGGCATAAAAAAATTATCTATTTCGGAAATTTCGGAGCCCCAGAGAGTCGAATTTGAAAAATAAATTGAATAAGACACCAGATCTCCACGTTTCATGCTATTCTAAGACTTTTGGCATCAAAATTTTTTCAATTTTGGAAGCCTCTTCCATTTTTTCACTCTTTCATTCTTTCATTCTTTCATTCTTTCACTCTTTCATTCTTTCATTCTTTCATTCTTTCATTCTTTCATTCTTTCATTCTTTCATTCTTTCATTCTTTCATTCTTTCATTCTTTCATTCTTTCATTCTTTCATTCTTTCATTCTTCATTATTCATTCTTTCATTCTTTCATTCTTTCATTCTTTCATTCTTTCATTCTTTCATTCTTTCATTCTTTCATTCTTTCATTCTTTCATTCTTTCATTCTTTCATTTATTCATTCTTTCATTCTTTCATTCTTTCATTCTTTCATTCTTTCATTCTTTCATTCTTTCATTCTTTCATTCTTTCATTCTTTCATTCTTTCATTCTTTCATTCTTTCATTTATTCATTCTTTCATTCTTTCATTCTTTCATTCTTTCATTCTTTCATTCTTTCATTCTTTCATTCTTTCATTCTTTCATTCTTTCATTCTTTCATTCTTTCATTCTTTCATTCTTTCATTCTTTCATTCTTTCATTCTTTCATTCTTTCATTCTTTCATTCTTTCATTCTTTCATTCTTTCATTCTTTCATTCTTTCATTCTTTCATTCTTTCATTCTTTAATTCTTTCATTCTTTCATTCTTTCATTCTTTCATTCTTTCATTCTTTCATTCTTTCATTCTTTCATTCTTTCATTCCTTCATTCTTTCATTCTTTCATTCTTTCATTCTTTCATTCTTTCATTCTTTCATTCTTTCATTCTTTCATTCTTTCATTCTTTCATTCTTTCATTCTTTCATTCTTTCATTCTTTCATTCTTTCATTCTTTCATTCTTTCATTCTTTCATTCTTTCATTCTTTCATTCTTTCATTCTTTCATTCTTTCATTCTTTCATTCTTTCATTCTTTCATTCTTTCATTCTTTCATTCTTTCATTCTTTCATTCTCTCATTCTTTCATTCTTCCATTCTTTCATTCTTTCATTCTTTCATTCTTTCATTCTTTCATTCTTTCATTCTTTCATTCTTTCATTCTTTCATTCTTTCATTCTTTCATTCTTTCATTCTTTCATTCTTTCATTCTTTCATTCTTTCATTCTTTCATTCTTTCATTCTTTCATTCTTTCATTCTTTCATTCTTTCATTCTTTCATTCTTTCATTCTTTCATTCTTTCATTCTTACATTCTTTCATTCTTTCATTCTTTCATTCTTTCATTCTTTCATTCCTTCATTCTTTCATTCTTTCATTCTTTCATTCTTTCATTCTTTCATTCTTTCATTCTTTCATTCTTTCATTCTTTCATTCTTTCATTCTTTCATTCTTTCATTCTTTCATTCTTTCATTCTTTCATTCTTTCATTCTTTCATTCTTTCATTCTTTCATTCTTTCATTCTTTCATTCTTTCATTCTTTCATTCTTTCATTCTTTCATTCTTTCATTCTTTCATTCTTTCATTCTTTCATTCTTTCATTCTTTCATTCTTTCATTCTTTCATTCTTTCATTCTTTCAGTCTTCCATTCTTTCTTTCTTTCATTCTTTCATTCTTTCATTCTTTCATTCTTTCATTCTTTCATTCTTTCATTCTTTCATTCTTTCATTCTTTCATTCTTTCATTCTTTCATTCTTTCATTCTTTCATTCTTTCATTCTTTCATTCTTTCATTCTTTCATTCTTTCATTCTTTCATTCTTTCATTCTTTCATTCTTTCATTCTTTCATTCTTTCATTCTTTCATTCTTTCATTCTTTCATTCCTTCATTCTTTCATTCTTTCATTCTTTCATTCTTTCATTCTTTCATTCTTTCATTCTTTCATTCTTTCATTCTTTCATTCTTTCATTCTTTCATTCTTTCATTCTTTCATTCTTTCATTCTTTCATTCTTTCATTCTTTCATTCTTTCATTCTTTCATTCTTTCATTCTTTCATTCTTTCATTCTTTCATTCTTTCATTCTTTCATTCTTTCATTCTTTCATTCTTTCATTCTTTCATTCTTTCATTCTTTCATTCTTTCATTCCTTCATTCTTTCATTCTTTCATTCTTTCATTCTTTCATTCTTTCATTCTTTCATTCTTTCATTCTTTCATTCTTTCATTCTTTCATTCTTTCATTCTTTCATTCTTTCATTCTTTCATTCTTTCATTCTTTCATTCTTTCATTCTTTCATTCTTTCATTCTTTCATTCTTTCATTCTTTCATTCTTTCATTCTTTCATTCTTTCATTCTTCCATTCTTTCATTCTTTCATTCTTTCATTCTTTCATTCTTTCATTCTTTCATTCTTTCATTCTTTCATTCTTTCATTCTTTCATTCTTTCATTCTTTCATTCTTTCATTCTTTCATTCTTTCATTCTTTCATTCTTTCATTCTTTCATTCTTTCATTCTTTCATTCTTTCATTCTTTCATTCTTTCATTCTTTCATTCTTTCATTCTTTCATTCTTTCATTCTTTCATTCTTTCATTCTTTCATTCTTTCATTCTTTCATTCTTTCATTCTTTCATTCTTTCATTCTTTCATTCTTTCATTCTTTCATTCTTTCATTCTTTCATTCTTTCATTCTTTCATTCTTTCATTCTTTCATTCTTTCATTCTTTCATTCTTTCATTCCTTCATTCTTTCATTCTTTCATTCTTTCATTCTTTCATTCTTTCATTCTTTCATTCTTTCATTCTTTCATTCTTTCATTCTTTCATTCTTTCATTCTTTCATTCTTTCATTCTTTCATTCTTTCATTCTTTCATTCTTTCATTCTTTCATTCTTTCATTCTTTCATTCTTTCATTCTTTCATTCTTTCATTCTTTCATTCTTTCATTCTTTCATTCTTTCATTCTTTCATTCTTTCATTCTTTCATTCTTTCATTCTTTCATTCTTTCATTCTTTCATTCTTTCATTCTTTCATTCTTTCATTCTTTCATTCTTTCATTCTTTCATTCTTTCATTCTTTCATTCTTTCATTCTTTCATTCTTTCATTCTTTCATTCTTTCATTCTTTCATTCTTTCATTCTTTCATTCTTTCATTCTTTCATTCTTTCATTCTTTCATTCTTTCATTCTTTCATTCTTTCATTCTTTCATTCTTTCATTCTTTCATTCTTTCATTCTTTCATTCTTTCATTCTCTCATTCTTTCATTCTTCCATTCTTTCATTCTTTCATTCTTTCATTCTTTCATTCTTTCATTCTTTCATTCTTTTATTCTTTCATTCTTTCATTCTTTCATTCTTTCATTCTTTCATTCTTTCATTCTTTCATTCTTTCATTCTTTCATTCTTTCATTCTTTCATTCTTTCATTCTTTCATTCTTTCATTCTTTCATTCTTTCATTCTTTCATTCTTTCATTCTTTCATTCTTTCATTCTTTCATTCTTTCATTCTTTCATTCTTTCATTCTTTCATTCTTTCATTCCTTCATTCTTTCATTCTTTCATTCTTTCATTCTTTCATTCTTTCATTCTTTCATTCTTTCATTCTTTCATTCTTTCATTCTTTCATTCTTTCATTCTTTCATTCTTTCATTCTTTCATTCTTTCATTCTTTCATTCTTTCATTCTTTCATTCTTTCATTCTTTCATTCTTTCATTCTTTCATTCTTTCATTCTTTCATTCTTTCATTCTTTCATTCTTTCATTCTTTCATTCTTTCATTCTTTCATTCTTTCATTCTTTCACTCTTTCATTCTTTCATTCTTTCATTCTTTCATTCTTTCATTCTTTCATTCTTTCATTCTTTCATTCTTTCATTCTTTCATTCTTTCATTCTTTCATTCTTTCATTCTTTCATTCTTTCATTCTTTCATTCTTTCATTCTTTCATTCTTTCATTCTTTCATTCTTTCATTCTTTCATTCTTTCATTCTTTCATTCTTTCATTCTTTCATTCTTTCATTCTTTCATTCTTTCATTCTTTCATTCTTTCATTCTTTCATTCTTTCATTCTTTCATTCTTTCATTCTTTCATTCTCTCATTCTTTCATTCTTCCATTCTTTCATTCTTTCATTCTTTCATTCTTTCATTCTTTCATTCTTTCATTCTTTTATTCTTTCATTCTTTCATTCTTTCATTCTTTCATTCTTTCATTCTTTCATTCTTTCATTCTTTCATTCTTTCATTCTTTCATTCTTTCATTCTTTCATTCTTTCATTCTTTCATTCTTTCATTCTTTCATTCTTTCATTCTTTCATTCTTTGCTATTTTGCGTTTTTCCTGCTTCAATAGATGACAATAGATACGACCCTTCGAAGGTCGTCAAGAGGCAAGGTTACTAAGTGCTTACAAGTTCTTATATCATGCCTTTCCGTGTGTCTATTATTGACATTTGGTATATAGAACGGCGTCGACTGGGATCAAGCGCCTTCTGCGTCAGTCGTTAGTAGCAGAATGAGAGGGTGCCAATTGCTTTGTATTTAAACACTCATTTAAAACGCAAAAAAAAATATTAGGATTGATTCAGATAGATCCAGTGTTTCAGCTTGACGGCCTATTGGGGTGGATTGGGTCTAACATTTTTGAAAATCATTTAATTTTTCGATGTTTTTCTTATAGTAAAACTTTTTAATAGTTTAATAATAGTTCTGCTTCGATTGACCTGAAAATTTGACAAAACATTCTTGAAATGTTTCATGATAACAAAATGCATAGAAAAAATATGATTTTTAGAATGTGTTAAACTCTAAGAGCCAGGAAAATAAATTGTTTCCTTCGATTTTATAAACAATTAACTATAAATGCATTTTCTCGAAAGCACATTTTAAAAGTCTGTGTCCATCGTCATTTGAAAACTACTTTAATTACTTTCAAATTTCGCACAAACTTTCTACATATAAAGTACCCAGCCCCAACGTTTTCGTAATACAACTTTGGAGAGGTTTTACAGCTACAAAAATTTAAAAAATAGCAAATAAAAACGTAGAGGTGTAGAAAAACATTTGCTGTTACTTGGATTTTTGATTTCTGATAATTTTGCGCTGAGATACGTTGAACACCGTAAATCATGATTTCTTAAATGCGTCCTCGTAAAACCAACTTATTTCTCAATATTTGTCCACGAAAAGATTAGAAAAAGTTTGTTCGAATGATGCTTTGTATTATGCAAAACAGTTGAATTTTTTTTTGTGAACGATAGCTCAGAAAAAAATCACAAAAATACACAAATGGATACGATTGGTAAGAAATAGGACAAAATGTTAATCGCACATACAAAACTGAAAAACACAGAGAATCTTTCTTTTATGTTCGAATCAATTAGATACAAACATTGCATAGAGGCGGGGCTGGTCGACGAAACGGTTAGCTCGGAACATGATTTGCTCTGTACACGTTTTGAGTCATTGAAATTCGATTGAGTTAACACTTCCTTTATTCTTGGACTAAAGATATTTATTCACTAGTAAATGAACATTAGTAGAAAAAAACCTTAGCTTGTTAGCATTGGGTTTTTTTAATTGCTGTTTGTTTCCTTTTTTCCAGCTGAGGCCTGTATGTAAGCTTTTTGGTGCAAGTGTGGAAGGTAATTAAAAAAATTGGACTAGCAGTTTAAAGCACCCTTTAAAACGATATGTAATTTCGAAAAATTGCCTTCGAGCAGTTGTTTCTTCTTCCAACATTTCACAAAATCTTGATCTAATTTAAAATGGCGAAACTTACGAAAGCAAACAAATGCCCGACCTCAGAATTGTTCATGGAGCGAGCTAACACTAGCACTGATTCCAATTGATCCTCTCGCGAACTCGGTTTCGGTATCGGACGAACACACGAAGCAATAAAATTACCCAACCGCAGAACTGCACACGGTACAAAGTACAATCCCACTTTCAATGGTTCCAACTGCATTTACGCCTGCTAATCTTTCAACAAACTCATTGTCTACTTTGATCGACCATTCATCAGAAGATGTCCCACTTTTCTCAATTCTCGGTTCTGCATTGAGAATTATTACTGTAGAACAGTCGTTTTATGTTTTTTTTTTCTTCGTCCAGTGAACCTTCATTTAAGAATTGCAATCGTTTCTTGCCATTTTCGCTCAGCAGTAACACAAATCATAATTTTATTTGCGCTGACTTCGCACAAACTGTCTTCCTGTACCTTCCTTCTGTCTTACGGCTGTTCGCTGTTCAGGATCGAAAGAACAGAAATAAAAAGCATCCCGTTGCATAGTGGCAGGAAGGGTACATAACTATAAAAATTATTCTACTAATAACTTTTCATTTTTATTGCAAATACACTCCTGCCCCATCTGATCCCACACCTTTTCACATAAGCAGAGCCATGGCAACGCGGAGGAAGAAAATCCTCTTACCGTAAATTTCTCTAAACGATCTCGGCATTCTCGCCTCTAAAACAGGAGAAAAGAACAAATTCTTGGGGAAAAAAAGGGTTGTTCCGGATGTGAAGGCACCAACCGCGCTACCTGGAAATGGCAACGTTTTACTTTTTGTGCTTCGTAGGCACAAGTTTTCCCGTTACTGGAGGCAGCTCCGCCAAGCTTCCGATGAACACGGATGACAATGTACATTCTAGATTATTTTACTTTCGAGCACATACCAACTGCTGGCTTTTCCAACCTGTTCAGTCGTTGTATATTTTTTTCTTTAATAGTTCCCACAACGATGGTTTCTGGGAAATCTCAGCTTCTCTTCGTTGGCAGAGTTAGCTTCAGCCTCCCGGCTTCCATGCAATCTGTTGCTATTGTTTGCGAGAGGCGAAACGAAACTGAGATGGAAAATGTTTTCAACTAGATTGAGTGGAATGGATTGACTGAAAAAAAAGCTTGCTGAAGTCCTTGTTACCAGACCACGCTTGTTGATACGTTGCAATTAGCTTTGACGGATCGGCCGGACATTCACAAAACCCCCGTAGTAGGCAGTGATTCAAAGTTTCCACTCAACGAGCGCATCGCTGTTTTTTTTTCTCTCTCTGTTCATGGCTCACTGCGATTTCTGTTGTGATTTTTTTGCTTGGTCTGATGTTGAATCCCTCCTAACTCCGACAACTTTTCAGTTTCAGTTTAGTTTGGAGTTGTTTTTTTTTAACTGCAGTTAAACGGCAGAACTGCTTGAAACCTAATTATGACCGCAGTTAATTACGATGCGGTCGCCTGCCGTGTCATTATGTCTAATGACGACGACGACGATGGCGGCGATGTCGACGCGACTGTGTGTGCGGTTGCTGTTAATTAGTGCAAATGTGCTTTAGCGTGTATATCGGTGTTTTTTTCTATGTTTTGAGAAATTCATGAGTTCTGCTATAAGAAGTAATGTGAACATAGGTATTTTTTGAATTATTTCTCGGAATGAGCTGGACCGACGCCAGAAAATTCTTTTCCAGTACCGTTCTGTACAATTTCTAGAACTGATTAAAACCAAGCATAGTGACATTCTCGCAAGACCGGTGTCTGTATGATCCGATTCGTAATCCAACAGTAGAAAGAATTGAGAGAAAATTGCATTAAAAATTCATGATTTAATTCAATGTGAAGATTAGTACTCTACGACCACTACTGTTTCGTTCTCTTCAGTTCAGAACTATGAAATGGGCCAGGGTTAGCCAAAATCGAAATCGGGAAACACGTTAAAAAATAGTAGGTGGGATTCTCAGGTGGAATAGAGTTAAACCTGGTTTTTTAGTTCCACGGCAATTAATTTTCACGCTTTGGTAAAATCGAAAATTTTGCAAAATATAAATCAAAACATATTGGCTCAGGCGGACCGTTCCACAAAATTATCGGAAATTTGAGACCAAAAGATGAAATTTCGGGAGACGTAACGTTATCGTGGCGGTCCCATGTAGTGAACATATTTCATAGAAGCCATGAATAGAAACGCAAATTTTATGACCATCCATAGCCAGCCGTGTGACGCCTATTTGGAGCTTCTTCCACGGGTATCAAGGAACATCGAGCAATAAAAACGTTTATCTTCGAGCACATCAACATATCGACAATCGCTTCTCCACTTAATGTACATTCAATGTGATTCCAGTTCGTCGAATATTCTGTAATCGGTCGTTCCGGGGGGAGCCCACCAGTGGCAATACATATCTCCCCTTTTTTTTCTCGAAAAGCCATCTTCCACGCCTGCACGAAACATAAAAAGCAAAAACGTGATCGGAATAATTAGAGACGAGCAAGTGGCTGTATTGGAAATCCATTTCGCCCCAAAGAACCTGACAAGAAACGATCCACTGTACTATTTAACTTTATCTATAATCGATACTTTTCCGTCGGACCAAAGATACCAGTCAGAAATAAAAGTAATCTATTTATCCATTCGATTGGTGCGTTTTTGCTTCACGGGATGCTGAGACTGATTAGGAACGACAACAACAAAAAAACACACACAGTCGTAAAAACGGACTTGCTAGTTGACCTTGACAAATTTATTGCTTCTGTTACGACTTTTATTCTTTGCCTTTTTTTCTGTCCGGTTTGTGAAATATCGTCAAAAATCGTAGCATGCGTTGTAAATATAGCGCAAACAAACAAATAAATTATCTTTGATCGTTATTCAACTATGTACGGGAAATTGGGGCTGACAGGCAGGGGGCTGTTTCGATTAATGATGTAGGGTTCGGATTGTGTGAATTTTTCTCCCTTCCCCATTCCTATTTAACGGTTCGGCTCAACGGAAGCTCATCACTCAGTTTTACTTCATTGAATTTTAATTAATACAGTTCTGATATTGTTATTCCTTTGAACCGACAGGTCAGCCAATGAAACCAGTGCGTGAGTTGTTCCGGTTTATGGCTCATTATTCTTCTTTTGAGGGATGTAAAATTGTGAAATATTGTTTATCACACAAGTTTCAAACCGGTGCAATTGTTTCATCCTACCACGTTGAAAAACGGAATTCGTTATTATTCTTTTAATTATTATTTTTATTATTATTGTTATTATTATTATTATTATTATTATTATTAAAATAATACAAGACAAGACAAGACAAGATAGACAAGACAAGACAAGACAGGACAGGACAGGACAGGACAGGACAGGACAGGACAGGACAGGACAGGACAGGACAGGACAGGACAGGACAGGACAGGACAGGACAGGACAGGACAGGACAGGACAGGACAGGACAGGACAGGACAGGACAGGACAGGACAGGACAGGACAGGACAGGACAGGACAGGACAGGACAGGACAGGACAGGACAGGACAGGACAGGACAGGACAGGACAGGACAGGACAGGACAGGACAGGACAGGACAGGACAGGACAGGACAGGACAGGACAGGACAGGACAGGACAGGACAGGACAGGACAGGACAGGACAGGACAGGACAGGACAGGACAGGACAGGACAGGACAGGACAGGACAGGACAGGACAGGACAGGACAGGACAGGACAGGACAGGACAGGACAGGACAGGACAGGACAGGACAGGACAGGACAGGACAGGACAGGACAGGACAGGACAGGACAGGACAGGACAGGACAGGACAGGACAGGACAGGACAGGACAGGACAGGACAGGACAGGACAGGACAGGACAGGACAGGACAGGACAGGACAGGACAGGACAGGACAGGACAGGACAGGACAGGACAGGACAGGACAGGACAGGACAGGACAGGACAGGACAGGACAGGACAGGACAGGACAGGACAGGACAGGACAGGACAGGACAGGACAGGACAGGACAGGACAGGACAGGACAGGACAGGACAGGACAGGACAGGACAGGACAGGACAGGACAGGACAGGACAGGACAGGACAGGACAGGACAGGACAGGACAGGACAGGACAGGACAGGACAGGACAGGACAGGACAGGACAGGACAGGACAGGACAGGACAGGACAGGACAGGACAGGACAGGACAGGACAGGACAGGACAGGACAGGACAGGACAGGACAGGACAGGACAGGACAGGACAGGACAGGACAGGACAGGACAGGACAGGACAGGACAGGACAGGACAGGACAGGACAGGACAGGACAGGACAGGACAGGACAGGACAGGACAGGACAGGACAGGACAGGACAGGACAGGACAGGACAGGACAGGACAGGACAGGACAGGACAGGACAGGACAGGACAGGACAGGACAGGACAGGACAGGACAGGACAGGACAGGACAGGACAGGACAGGACAGGACAGGACAGGACAGGACAGGACAGGACAGGACAGGACAGGACAGGACAGGACAGGACAGGACAGGACAGGACAGGACAGGACAGGACAGGACAGGACAGGACAGGACAGGACAGGACAGGACAAAAAAGATAGTATAAAATAAGATAAGACAAGGTAACATAAGATAAGATTAGATAAACTAAGATAAAATAAGACAAAATAAGGCAAGATATTATAATACAAAATAAGACGCTAAAACTTCTTATAAATGACTCGTTTGAATTAAACAAAACAATAATCCATGAATTGTTTGTTTTTTTTTCGGCAAACTGGCACCACTGACGGTACAGTCACAATCTAAAGCATTCACCAGAAAAGCATGAGAACAAAACATCGATAACCAATCACGTTGCATACCTTTTCAGACTTTTCGCCAGGCCTACTTGGATCGCAATTTTGAACACCGCAGGCCCCGAGAGTCGTTCATCCACAGACTTTTTCACGCTGCACCGTGCGCGTGTGTTCGTTAGAGGTTCTTTTATTTTTTTTGTACATTTTTAATTCGGATGTTAGACTCTGTGTTTATGAATGGTGGATGATAAAGTTTGTGAACGATCGGTACGTCATTCAATAAGTCCAGTTTGAAAGGGAGGAACGGATACCAGCAGACCAGCAATAGAAAGTCTCACATATTTTCTTTAAAAACAATCTAATTCCAACCAGTAAACTGTAAAACTAATGGTCAAAGGTGTGCTACATTTTCCCAAGCAAGCGGCTCGTACAGGGCTTCGAATCACCACATACCAGGGCATTTTGTCGTATAACGTTGTGGCTAAGGTTCGTTCGAACCACACCTTCTCCATGGTAATATTCTTACGCATCGTTACGAATCTATACGTTTTAGATGATCAGTGGTCGAAACTTCAATCAATAACGAACAATGTATATCAATTAACTTAACGCCGTGTAGAAGATTACTGTGCACATCCACAAGTGGTCATTTGTGTATTTATTTTGTACGCCGTTCGTCTCGCACGATAGGCAATCACTTTTATCAGACATGGAAACCGTTAGAAAATGGTCGCAATTTAACAGTTAATTGTGATTGATTGTTAAATTTAGAGAAGTTCGGTACATGTAATTTTATTATACACTTTTATTTATTGATTTTTTACATTTATTTACCGATAACATTCGTCAAAAAATTTTCGAGCAGTGAAATCAAATCAAAGTATGCCAAGCTAAATTTAATGAGTTGAATAGAACACTCCAAAATCAAAACAAAATGGGCTCAAGTGGCACGTTCTACTGGTTATTTGAACCCATACATTTGACAGCAGTTGAACTCAGAACTGGGATGTATTTTGCTTCAAACAAAAATCCAGTCGAAGTTTTAACTTCAGTACTGTTATAGAAAAAATTGAAGGTGAATTTGATGACAGATTTCAGCAATTCAAAGTCGACAAAACCACTCTAACATTCATAGTAAATCCTTTCAACGCGAATAGTAATGACATCCACTTTGAGCCATTTGGAGTTGATTATTTTGGTTTCGTAAAAAAAACATTACTTAAGTAAGTGACATTTATAAATAGCGTTTTTGGCTCTTTCGACTCAAAAGGTTTCCGACCCCTGACACATACCGATAAAAATCGCCCGTTTTTTTACGTACACTACGATAGTGGTGCAAACTTTCGTCTCCTAGTCTGAATCGACCGGTGATGGAAAAACACAGTCTGGTGCTTCCATTCAATCGATAAAAAGTAGCGAAACACGTTGTTCAACAGAACTTTCCCCACTCTGTGAATGGATGTCCGGACTTCATCCGTAAGCGGAAAATGATTGATGGCTTCTCATTCGTTCGTTCGCTCGTGAGGCTCTATCATATTCATTCGACAAGCCGTTAAAGTTTGATTCGATGAATATTCGAATCGAAAGAGTGGAACAACATTCCACAGGCTGTCGAAATTCCATCTTCACCAGCAAATGGCCTACTTGATGATCGGCACTAGAGCGCCATATAAAGTGGTTGCTATGGTGTTTATGCCATTCTGTGCGGAGAGCGATAACTCGTTCATGGCCTGCTCGTCTGGTTTGATATAATTTCAGCAGTGGCATCATTGCCGATCGGTTTTAAGTTTATAGTTGTACTAAAAATGATGAACGGGAGACACGCTCCATCTTCTGCTTTTTTAAAGCTATTTTTTGTCAAATCATCGTTGGTGAGTAAAATTTTTCCACTGCGTGATTATGCATTATGTAGTTTTTGATAATTATTCTCATGAAAAAAAATTACTTTGAGTATTAAATTTATGTTTAACGAAATGGTTTCAATTGACAAAAAATCTGTCGGAAATTCGAAAATTCTCATCAATCACTTTCTGGATTGAGGTAAACACCGAAACTTCAAGTATTGTGAATGCCGTAAGAACGAATTCATTCGGTGCAGAGTTTTGAAAGTATCGCCGTACCGTAGTACTTGCCTCATGTAGTCCCCATTTGCTATTCTCCGGAGTGTAGAGTACTCTTTAAGGATCCCAACGCCGTTGCTAGAAGCCGTAGCCACCTTGTCATGATTGATGGGTCACATAAAGGTGAAACGTTTGCCTCGGTATGCTTCTTCTTCTTCTTCTTCTTCATCTTCAGTCATGAATATTCTCACTTTATTTGGTAACTTTTACTCGGGGAAGAAAAAAAAGAGTACGGAAAGCATTAGTATAAATAAATAACCGAGGTGCCGGTGCTGGTGCCCGTTTGAAGCTGACAGAGAGCAAATCTCAAGAGAAGAGGAACATAATTTACCTCAGTAACACCATTAGTGATTACCATATGAATAATTAATAGACAAAGACCTCCTGCCGACGGATAAAAGGATAAACCGAAAGTGCACGATAATGAATCTCTTAGACAACACACGGAAAGGAAGCGTGTGGCTTTAATTTCTGTTCAATAAATAATTCATGCCGTACCGCCATCATGTTCTCGAGATTTCGTGGTTGTCATCTGAAAATTCAAGCATGGAGTTCTGGTTGACTGTTGGAATTAATGGAACAATCACCGTATGTCCGATCATGCTTCCTATTTCTTTTTTTCGTAATCCGATTGGTCAGACAATGAATCTTTAACAATTGATGAAACACACATGGTTTTGTGCCATAAGAATAATTCTTAACACAAATCACGATGTGCTTGTCGATATGAAAATAGAAAATGTTGAAAAATCTTTGCTGTCAAATGCACAAAAAAACAGCAGTTTATGTGAACGAACAAGACCACTGTTAAACCCCAAAAAGAAAGGTGATAGCGGCTTTTATGGCTAACAAATTTTGCCACAACCACAAATCGCCTGCTAGGTAAGAAGTCTGTCTATATCGGATTCTGATTGGTGCCTTGATCGATGTGTTTCTGGTATAGGATCAGCAATTTCTCCGAAAGTTGATCGGCCTTATGTTCTAGATGAGCTGAAACCGAACTAACTTTTCCAATATGTAGGTTTCACTGGAAATAGTGGTTAAATGAACGTATTGGGAGTACAAATCGATTCGGTCTATTTTCAAAAGATGGCTCTAGCTGTTATGAATACTGAACAGTAAAATCTGATGTCGATAGTTTCAAGAGGTTACACATCTGTCATTAATATTCCGTTCGCAGTTTCTCAGAAAACGAAAATTGGCTTCAAAAATCCACCTCGTTTACCCGGTTCACTCGTAGCTAGGTTTCTATGCCTTAGTCGGACAGCACACGAAGGAACGAAGCCGCCATTTTTTACGTGAATACGTTTTACTTTATTATGGGGCGCCTTTTCAAAATTTACTCTCTAGGTGAGTGATAAGTTTTCGATCGTGACTATATCCTGTTTTGCTTAACGTATCAACATAACTTTTTTTTCCACGTTATCGGAGATATGATCACCAATTTGTGATAGAAATTTCAGTAGTGTGAGATAACCACAAATAGCTCAAAATTAAAGTTCTCTGAAATATTTCGTATGTAGAAAAAGATTAAACTGAAGCCTGCACGGTTGACTTAATTCCAGAGTTCAGTTCTGAAATTCACTTTCTCAATTTTAATCCGGATTTTCTTTTTCATTCCTAGAATCGACATATAAATTCAATTTCTTGTCTAGAATTAAAGAGCAACATCTAGTTCAAGCGTTTTGGACCTAAAATCGAATTTCAGAACCTTAATGTAAGTCTGGATGTTGGACGAAATTTGGAACTTTGATCAGAATATTGATTTTAGGTTTTAGGATTCTGGAACTAAATTTCGGAAATGAACTCTGAAGGACTTGACTTCTGGTTTTAGAAACTGAGGTTCAGACTGTCCGGAATTCAGATTTAGAATTCCGTTTCAGAACACTAAAGCTGAATTCTGCACCTGAAATACTGGTACTTCAGATCCAAAATTCAGTTTTGTCTTTTCAGAATCCAAGATCAGAATTCAGTGCTAGAATGCTGGTCTAAAATTTGGTTCTAAAAATTCTATTCATTGTAACTGAATTCAGGAACTACGTTCTGAATTCGGTTTTTGAACTACACTCCGGATCTGAATTCTAGAACACTATTTCGGTGCTGTGTTTTGGATCCGAATATGAAAACTGAATTCGGAACCGGAATCATGTAACTAAAATTCAACTGCGGATCAGTTTCCAAATCCAGGATTCAGGTTAAGAATTCATTACCAAACCAGAGATTTGGTCTGGAATTCACTTCCAGAACGCAGGTTCAATCATAAGTTCTACAATCCAGATCTAGAATCCAGTATCAGAACTCAGTTTTCGAGTACAGGTTCAGAATTAAGTTCCAGAATCTAGCATCAAAACTGAATATCAGAACTCAGATTCATTACCATCAAAGAAACTGAACCATCCATTTTATTCGTACTCACATCATCTGGTTATGCTTCTGTCATTAACCACTCGCTATTTTTTTTTCATTTGCATTCAGTAAACGGAAATTCAGGCCTGGGCCTAATTGCTCAGTAATCAACGGAGAGGATGTTAGCCTAAAAAAATCGAAATGAAGTAAGTTTCATATAATCCTAAAACTGCTAGGACTTGATACATCTACTGTTGAGAAAAATCTACTTGTCACTTTGAAGAGATTAGTTAGGTCAATTAGTCACTGATCATAGCAGGCCAAAGGATTAATTTAAAAATTTTCTTCTTTTGAATTTCGTTTGATTTAATTTTAAAAATGTCGAGTCTCGAATTATGTTCCACTATTCTCGTCTGCCTTTCTGTCTGTCTGTCTGTGTCGTCGAATTCAACTCATATCGTTGCCTAAGCAGTGTACGTGCTCGGATGCCGTTCGGAGTGCTTTCCAGCATAACTCCTGTGTCTACACCGGGACACGATAAATTAGATTTTCATTGAAAGGAAGGATATAACCTCAGACACCGAGCGGTGATAATACGGTTCCGGCTCATTCATTTGCGGTTCGCAGAGCTTAGCACTTGGACCCCCGTTTAGTATTCGGTTGTGCGTTCGCCGGTTGCGAACTAGTAGACTACTAAAACGCACGATTCAATTCCATTTGTGGTTAAGTAGGTTTAGGCTTGCTTTGATCTGAACAAGACGATCTGAATGTGACTCTGAATTTTTGGTTCCAAAAAAAAAGAAAAACAGACAATTCGGTTGGTTTAAGGATTTATTGATTTTCACAGCATTTCCGGTTGGTTGACTTCACCGTTAGCTGCTTCACGCGCTTTGTTGCTATGTTGCTAATTTGGTTTAATTCAGTGCTTAGTGCAAACCCACACTAGAATAAATTATTTCCACCCGCCACCGAAGTAGGCCGCGTGTGTGTCGGTTGTCTAGTTACGATGCGTCGGTCTATTTATCGAGGCTACTGGGATGCTATTTCAGGGTGCGAAGACGCAAACGTTGTTTGAATAATTTATTATTGGAGAATGTGCGGAAAATAACTCCCGGTTTACTTTAATTCATTTAAATCAGTCATATTGCCACTGGGCTGGTAGCAGTCCGAGGGCTTCGCAGTGTTACACGGAAAACAGTAATCATTCAAGCTTGAATTTATTTTCCACGGATGCTGAACTGTAGGCAAACTTAATATATTGTTTTTTATTCAATATATCACTATTATTGACTTCCAAACTCAATTAAATATGTCGAGATAATTGATGTAAATTAATATGAAAGAGAACTGAATCGAAAATGTATTCCAATTTCGCTTCCATAGAAATTGTCATGATTTTATTTATGAGTTTAATTTTCATCTTTAAACTCAATCAATACGAGCCGGAAATTGCTTTGTCCGAAACGATCCACCTATACCGTGCCTAGTATATCAAACTTGAAGAGAGACTCCGCCTACCCAAACGACACAAACTAATCTGCATTTCTGAGAACAAATTGACTTACAATTACTGCTCACCGCACCCGCTCTCGTTTATTCGTCGTTAATCCTCTCTTTCCGGTGGGTTCGTTCGACCGCAAAAGTCAATCGACGCCCAATCAGGCTCATTTCGAACCGAATGACCCCCCACACTCACTGTCTGTCCAATCAATATTTGTCTGTACTCTTTCGGTAATGATGATGACAATGATCAGCTTTGTTCCACCCCACCCCCTCAGTCCCCAAAGAAGTTCCGGATTGGGTCACATTACAGCAGTCAACATTTCGTCCTTCGATGTCAATTGAATCAATGCAAACCATTCCATCCTGTCTCACTGTCCGGCACAATTGGCCTGCAGACTGATTGCTAAACGAGACAGATTTAATCAATTTGCCATCAGACATTGGTGACGGCTGCTGGAGCTATCGAGCAAATATCGCCGGCTGAACGGGGGTCGATTGGCCGAAAATCTCATCCTAAATTGAAACGCCGGTATGTCGACTGGCGACGCTTGATTTGGCTGGCTTTCGTCGTAGTAGGCGAATGGATTTGTTGTGCTGTTTTCCAAAACCTAGAACGCATTTTAGTAAGCAATCGATGGATCGAAGCATGCTTTGATTGCTGTTTGATGGATGTTTTGAGGTTTACCTTCGATTCGAAAACACGTGTCCAAACAGTTTGAAATCGGTTTTTCGCTAGAAACAGAATTTAATTCGTGCCTGCATTACATCCGGTTTGCTGAAGCTGCACCTGTGGTAGTCGTATTTGGAATGGGTTGACAGAGAGTTTTGATGAGGAGTACATCTATGATTTCTATACAGGGGTTTTTGTCGATCAGAGCCGTAGTGAGGCCCCAAAACAATTTATTAGAGAACTATTTTATTAGATTAAGTTTCACAAGAAAACCGGGAAAAAGTCGGGAATTTCTTTTCACCGGGAAAAAGTCGGGAATTTTAGTGCAAATCCGGAAAAAAATTACTAGCCTTAATCTTTGTAAATCATGATTTTCCTGATTAAACAAATGAAAAGTTGGAGGCAATACTCCATTTTGTGTTAAAGTGAGAAGTTCAGTAAAAGTTTTAAAACATCGTTTTGTCCCACACACAGGTTTTATGGTACACAATCCATTGGAGATGGGGAAGTTTGCATAATATTAAAATTATGAAAAATTCTTAGGAGCCTTCATATTTTTGAGTGGGCTAATGATTGTCCTAATTTCATCATAATTTGTCTCAGTAATGTCATCTTGAGACAATACTTGTGTTGTAATCTTGGTATTGATATCAATATGATTCACAGAATTTAAAAACCAGTCGACTTTGATCTTGTCCGCCGTTTGCAATGAGTATTTGATTTCCTTCTTTGAGAGCTGAAATTGGTTTCTGAGAGTTTGTGAAAAACCTTAGAAAGGTTCAGAAGATGGTTTGATTTGTTCAGTGAATGTTTAAGGTTTAATTTATATTGAACATCATTACCTATGGATTTCATAGTAGGATTCACAAGAATGCGGGTGTTGATGTCGACGAAGAATCAAACTTAGATCATCTCAGTCACTGTTGTTGTTTTCCAGAGCCACAAGAGTCATTTTCAAAAATTTTAGAAGGATGTTCTATTTCACCAAAATTTAATTTTTATAGAATATCGTATATGTTGTTAGATGGAATCGGG
The DNA here is from genome assembly GCF_030247185.1 of Malaya genurostris. NCBI lineage: Eukaryota > Metazoa > Arthropoda > Insecta > Diptera > Culicidae > Malaya > Malaya genurostris. The sequence continues at coordinate 165,803,120 of NC_080570.1, read as the reverse complement.
AGGAGAATTGTTTCTTGTTTATTTTTAACCTTAGGTATACTTTTTTAAGACTATACCAGGCTAATATAGTATTGGAACACACGAGAAATGGGTAATCCGTTCACGAACAGTTTAAAGAGTTATTTCTCCTCGAAGAGTGAGTGAATTTCAGTTCTTTATTTAAGAATGATAGTTCTCTGTATAGAAATGAAAAAAAAATCGAATTCTTAGAGGATGTATACAAGTTAGTTGCGTTTTTCGGAATGTTTTCGGAATGTTTGCTGGTTTGAGGAATCTGGTAGAAGTTACACACATTCGTGACCTTTGATAACGTATAAAAAGAGAATGATTGTTAGTAGAAATACATGCAAAAAGTACTCACTATGATTGAATCTGTAATTTGTAGCTCTCATATTATTTTAGAAGAAACATACAAAGTTTCTGAAGAACGAAACCAAAAAGGTTAAAACCGGGATAAAATAAATGAAGTATAAAACAGAAGAATGAAAGAACGGTTCAATAGATCTAATTCTTTCGGTAGAACAATTAAGTTTTGAGCGATTCTTTGTAATGAACAGTTTTGTCCATCTCTAGAATACACTCCTATTTTGAATCCTAAGAGTCTTAAGAACAACAAATTTTGCAGAAAGCCTTAACAAGACTTATTTAGTGGTAGTCTTACAAAAGACTGAATAGTTCGGATAATAACAATTTCAATTTTAGTTAAAAGACTTTAAATTTAATTTTTAATTATTTGGCTTTCAAATGCCTGATGGTACCTAGAAAACACTTACAATAATCGAATTTGGAGCTGCACTTAAGATCTGAAGTCTGAATAAAATGTGTTGATTTTTAGACAAAATTGCAAGAATGTTACTGCTGTATTCCTTCGTGAAATGCAAGTCTCATTTTTATCATATCCGCTGGCCAGCTATGTTTCTTGTTTTAATCCTACTGTTACATCGAATTAATTTAAAATAATCAAAAAGATTGAGTTTTTATCTTGAAGAGCTAGTAACAGACAAAATAAAGATGGAATACATTGAGCTGGGTCTTACTTACTGTTGGTTCTAAAGATGAATATTTGGACAAATTGTGGATGAGGATTATTTAAATCTTAAATCTTCTATTAAGTAAATCCTCATACTTAAACAAAAACGTTTTGAAAGTCTTGTGGCTCAGCGTTTCGTTGATAATGCTATATTAAATGCTGGGAGCGTAATTAACAAAACAGCACTCGAAATCATATAATCGATACAAGCAGGCTTTCGAACCGAAGAAACAGTTTCTAATCAAGATTAGAGATTATATTTTCACTCTGCAGATCTCCACCTGTTCACCATTTTCACATCCGGAAGTAGGATCCGGATGATATTCGTATGGGACCACAAGAAAATCGGTGCAGCCATCTTTGAGAAATTTTATCGCTCAAAAACGTTACATACATACACGATTTCTGATCTTTACGAACTGATTCGAATCGTATATGACACTCATTCCTCCGGGCCTTGGTTCCAAAATCGGTTTTCGCAGTGATTGCTCAACTTATCTATATGAGAAAGCCAAGAACGACTTCTTCCCATTGTGATGTGCACTTGGTATAATGTATATTTCCTATTTCTAAATCGAGATACCCAAAAAATACTTTATTTCTCAACTCTCGATGTTCTTTTGGATATGGAATTTCTGGAAATATTCCAAAAAATACTGAACATAGGCGATTTGAGTCTGTTCTAAAAACCGGGAATTTTTTGTCTCGCGCACCGGGAACACCGGCAAATTGAAATCGACTATTCACTTGCCACCCTGGTTTCAGATTAATATTTTATTGTTACAAAAATCCGATGAGACGCCGCCGTAAACATTATGATTTATTTACATCGAAGTGCAACTCTACAGCCATTTAGAATACAGAACCACCGACGACCGTTACCATTATTTTTCATGAGAAAGTGTACACGTGGACCTCCCAGAAAGTAAATTCTCAGAGAGCAAACCAGCGAACCTCTTAACGAACGAAAATGAGATTTTGTAAGAGCGAAAAATTCCACTGATTGGTACGTTCTCTACAAAGGACAATTCAAAGAATTTATCGGAAGTATATTTCAAATAAGTATAAGAGAAACACAAAAAATTACTGCTATCTAAACGTTCAAACAGAAACTAACAGTGATTTTTACAATAGCAGTGTAGTCCTACGTGAACAGTTCGACCAAACCCAATGCTATGCTGTGTATATGTACAAATATATCCAAGTACCAATTTTTAATGGAATTTCATCAGGATTTTCTGATTAATTCAGTAATGACTAACTGTTTTATGACAGCTATAATCAACATCTCTTTTGACAAGTAATACAACGGTTTTCAAGTCTTTGCTTAGGCTTTCATAAAACCTTCTGAACTGCTTCTTCGTGTGTTTTATATGCAGCCCGTCTCTGAAACAGCTCCTTCGTAGTTTCCATTTCATAGTTGTATTCCCAAGTAACATTTTTAATATAAATAAATCTTCAATACTACATTATAAATCTTGCATTAGAACTTGAAACTCCGCAAAAGTCTGGTGAAACCCACAATAAGAGCATATTCCTGCCAAGTGGACCAGAATCAGCATAAACCTGCGTTAAAACTCCAAATTCAAGAAAATTTTGAACCCAGCTTTACAATCAACATTATATTTATTCGGATGGAATGAATTCCGCTATGTATAAATTGTCATTTTGATAATATTTTTCTTGAATATGTATGTGTGTCATGTCTGTTTGGAATGCAATCAGTAAAAATATATTAGATTTTAATTACGAGTTTGAGAGTTTTCCTGAGTGTAAAAACTTCATGCCCTTTAGATTTATCGTGAACGTATACATAAAAATAAGAATAAAAAATAATCGCCTTCAAATAAATGCGGTTTTTGCGAAAGTCTCCATAATTTACGATAATTGTGTTTTGTGATAAATCGTAATATTTGTATAAATCTGTTTCGTTGCGTCAAAGCTTGTGCATACGTTCTGAAAATAAATCATGAAAGTCCATCATTTTTCCACGTTTTTGTATTTCGAAGTTTATTTGATGTTAAATAATGCTACGGCATATAAAATCAAAATGGCTGCCTAAAATTTTCCTTAACGCAAATTACACTTAACCCAAGAAAAGTAATAAATCGCACTTTAGAACCATCCAACTTGCTCTGAGTGAAACTGACAGTGATGTTTCAAAGAGAATATTTGAGAACAATACTAAAAGTATTTATAGAAGCTTTGAAAACTATTGTATTACTTGTCAAAAGAGGCACTTATTCAGAGCGTTTCTGGCGCCCGAGGCGAGCTCAAAAATATTCGCCTCCACCAATTTTTTTACCAATACCATAAACACAAACTGACAACATGTTATTTTTCTGTAAGGTTGTCCCAAGCAACATGTTCAATTTTATTAATACTTGTAGCAGTCTTGAGTGTTACATCATAAATCTCGCATTGAAACTGTAAACTCCACAAAAGTCTTCTGAAAACCATGTAAAGATTATATGCCAGCCAAGCGAACAATTCTTCATAAGGTTCATAAAGTAGAATGAAGAATCAGCATAAACCTGCGTTATATCTATTTAGAAATGACTCATTGTTCAAGATAGTTTTAAAACCTGCTTTACGAACAACATTGAATTTATTCGGGTGAATTCCATAGTAAGAATTTGATTTCGCTGAAACTAAATTAAATAAGCCTTTTTCCAACGTCTTTAAGGAAAGTTTTTTTTTTTACGTTTCGTCTTAGACTCATCAGTGCAGAGCAGTTCCAATTAAACTGCTAAGTGCAAACTTTAACAGTTCAACTTGAACCGCTAACCATACCTGAAACGCCCAGTATGAGCTGAAACTGACGTTTTCGTTCGGCACGTCAGTAAAGACAGGGCACTTCGGTGTCAATTAAAAAAGTGTTTTGCAAATGGCATTAGCTGTACGTCAGCTTAGCGGTTTAAGTTGAACTGTTTAAGTTTGCACTAAGCAGTTTATTTAGGTAGTAGTGTTCCTCATATCTTTTCGCCGTGATACAAGCGAAATATGCTTTCGATAAATTCTTTCTCTCTTTCTCGTCTCTGTTAGGTTGATGTCAGAGTGAACGCATCACGCGAAGCGTCAAGACACGCGTGCGAGTTAGTTGCAATTGATCAAAGCAAACCTGTCAGAGTGAATGCGATGCGAAAACGGTACATCGCATTGAATCGCTTCGCTTCGTTCCGCGCTCACGCTGACATCAACCTTAGGGGAAGTTATGTGGACGGTTTGGTAAACAAGGAAAATTATCCATTGTTCGTTATTAAATGATGTTTCGAACACCCCTAAGCTCAAATGTATAGTTTTATCGGTTTTATTTATCGTAGGGGAAGATGTTCGGTTGCCGGCACCCACCGTAACTTTTGACAGAAGGCAGATAGCGTCATTTTGACATATGTCATGTGTGTGTGAAACACGTTCTTTTGTGCCGAATACCAACGCAAACAGACGCTTGTACTTTTTGCTGCGTTTAAAGCAAATTCTAATTTTTCGTCATTTTCAAAACTTCTACCGATTTCGATTACCCCCTTTGTTTCAACAATTCGTGAAAAATTGACAGTGATATGCGAAGATGCCAAGTCTGCAAATTTGTCTGTAAATATTATCAAATTTCTTAGTTAACATGTAAACCTTTTTTCGTCTTAAGACTTTTTACAGATTTCTGAAACTTCGATTGTTTGCAGACATTCATCAGAAATTATCGACTTTTGAAAAAATTATAAAAAAAATCATTGTATTAACTGCCATCTCAATCTCAATCCCAGCGAGGTCTTTTTCTTGACTTTATAATAGTATTCATCATCAGTTGATGTTGATGGCCGTTTGTACCAATCAAAAACACTTGCTCGCGACATATAATTATCACCGAGAGCCGTTTTGCAACATTATGAATGTTTCGGCACCGGAAATTTTTTATTACTCATTGTAAAAATCGCCGATAGCACTTTTAATACTTCAGAAAGACAGACGTATGCTGAACACTAATGAATATTTGAACGTGACATTTGGCATAGATACCAAGCTAGAAAAAAAAATATTTCGGCGAATAAGGTTTCCGCGAGAAATATAATTCAAAAGTCTCACTACTTTTTGCCCACAGTAGTAAGCTCATGCGACAGTTCCTTATTTTGCAATACACTCTCAAAGCAAAACTAAGCCGTAATTTAGAAATCAAGTGTTATTCATTTAAAAAAATAATGCTCTCCAATTTAGTTTGACATTGATGATGGCTTCCAATCAAAATTTCGCCTTAACTGACGTATGACTTTCGATTTACATGTCATTTCATTATTTTATTCTGTGTACTTTTCTTGGTTATGTTTCTGATTACACTCGAATTATATGTTCTATAATTTTAGTTAATAAAGTTTTGCAAGGAGCGTAGCTCAATCCCATTATTCAACTGTTCGCAGGGCAAACTGGTACTCAGGTTTCCGCACAAGTTTAAAACACGATGCCCAAGCTCGTACACTGTGCTTGTGTGCAAACTTGAGTATGATTTAGCGCGTACAAGCTTAAACATGGAAGGTGGTGTCCAAGTGATTGTAAAAAGTTACGTGTGAATCCTACACATGATGGAGTTTGAAGATTGCACTACGGTAGTTTTTGGAGGCTTGTAAGATGATGGTTAAGAAGTCAACATTTAGACGAAATCCATGCCTCGAACTCAGTAGAGGTAGTAGCACCGGAATGGAATAATGCAAATTAATTTTCACCGTTATTTTTTAGCACAAGTGAACTGGACCCTCAATTTATGCGCGTTATTTCAAACTTTTTCGCAACTTTTTCAATTCCATTAGTAACACAAAAAACCTAACTAGGTTCATACGTTGAGCCTACGGAATTCCGTAAGAGATATTACAAGATCCAAGAAATACAACAACAACGGCTAATATCTATTTAATTATTTTTACGTTTCGTCTTTGACTCATCAGTGCAGAGCAGTTCAAATTGAACTGCTTAGTGCTAAACTCGGCAGTTCAATTTGAGCCGCTAAGCAGACGTAAAGTTTCTGCTACTTACAGAACACTTTTTGTTTTGCAACAGAGTGCAATGTCTTTTCTGACGTGCCAAACGAAAGTGCCGAGTTTAGCACTAAGCAGTTCAATTTGAACTGCTCTGCACTGATGAGTCAAAGACGAAACGTAAAAATAATGAAAACGGTTATGTGCCCTCGCACAAAATTTGGCTAACCCCTAAATAATATCTATTTATTGTTTGGTGTTCATACTGCCTACTTGTCTATTTTGATCTGATCCAGAAACGTTTACAGTCATTCAAGAACTTCAGTGAAAACAGATCTTAAGACTTTCACGATTTTTCAATGCCGCTTATTTGTCTATTCTGATCTGTTTCAGAAATATTTTCAGTCAAATCTGTGTTTTTCTACACTACGCAAAACTAAAGAAATTTATTTTTCGATGCCAAATGTCTTGAAAATGCACGAAACATCCTGATCTGGTGTAATATCAAAAAAGATTTTTTTTTTGAAAAATATCGACTTTGGAACTTGGAAAAAAAATTTTTTTAATCGGATTTGAATAATTTTGAGATTTCCAAAATTAATTTTTTGTTGATGCCAAATGTCTTAGAAAAGCATGAAACGTCAAAATCTGGTGTAATATAAAAAAAGCATTTTTTGTTGAAAAAATATCAACTTTGGGATTTCGGAAATCCGCATAAAAAAATGCAAAACTGAAGAACTTTTTGTATGCCATATGTCTTAGAAATGCATGAATCGCACAGATATTTTTTAAAGTGTCTAATTTTCTAAAATATCAGAGAGTTGACTTAAAAAAAAACATTCGGTATAACACCAGCATTTCTGAGACAAAACATGAAAACTTCTGGAGTCTGCGTTAAAAACCGCATAACAAAAAGCGTGTGAAAAAAGACCTGAGTGTATGAGTAAATTTCCAATATTTCAGTTCCAATATTTCAATTCATATCAGCACAAATTTACGATATCGAACCAAAAGATGTAAGGAAATTTTTCAAAGTTGAATCAAGGCGAGGTGAGTTGAGAAAATTTAACATTCGAGTTAGAATCCATCAGTCCGAGAAGTGGTGAATATCGGAAGTAGTGAAAATCATACTCCGACGGCTACTTTCTTGTTTCATGGCAACGAAAGTAAGAACTGCGCCTTGGTTGGCGTCGGTGAAAGAAATAAACAAACAACCGAAAATTGAATCACCCCAGATTGAATTACGTGAATCTTTTTCCGCTTTGAAATTACGTTGAATTCGTTTCCCTTATTTTGTTTCTTCCATCCCTACCGACGGTCCTCGAGAGAAAATCCGCCGGAGTAAAAATTCATTTTTTCGCTGTTTCCTGTTTGCACAAAATTCCTTGCGAATTTGAAACGTAATATTTCACCCGAACTTTCGCAGCAAAACCGAAACCCGATTCGTTCCAAAAGAGAGAACAGCCTTCCCGAAAACAGATAAATTTGAACATTTTCTGATTTCCATATTAATTTTGTGAGATACTTCAAGCGAATTTTTCGCAAAAAAAAATCTAGCCCCCGAGCAAATTTTCAAACTCGCTCGATTTGAAAGAATAATTGCCTCTCACACTCCAAGTGAATTTATCTGCATACGTTTTCGCCACACCCCCGTACGCCGCCCCAGCGATTGCTGCGATGATAACGAAATTAAAGAACGAATTGAATTTTCCCACCTACTGCCTGTTGCCATCATAGTAGCCGCTTAAAATTACCTCCCGTGCATTCTACAGTCTAACTGGAAATCGCCCATTCTTGCGCCAAAAGACATCGGGGCGAATATCCAATAAATTGTCTGTCCCTGCCAGCACAACCAGCACCGTGTTGCTCCGGAAAACACTAGCGAGAGCAGCCGGTGGATGTGCGCCTTATTCGTCCTGGCAGACACGTACCACACCCGCCATCGCATTAAAGAACTACTAGTCGAAATTTGCATATAAATATGGTTTTCCGACAAACGACGACGACGACGACGACGTCGACGAAGATGACGGCGACGAAAGGCGGCGGTGCACTTTGATAGTGGAACTGAAATTGAGCAACGAACTCGCCAGCAGCCGTCCAGCGGTGCGCGATCCAAGTGTGCGCTGCTGCCGTGAAAGCATTTTCAATAAAATTTATTGGAAATCTGTGCGGGCTAGCGACAGTGCGTCGTACGCCGTTTGCCACCGTAACACAGTGGGTTCGACGCAAATTTACTGGCTGGAAATAAATCCTCTACTTGAGAAAAGACAGTCGAGCTACTGGGCTTTTTTTCTGATTCAAATAAATTTGCCAAGTAGAAAATCGTAATTTCGACTTGAATCATTAAACTTCAACCAGTTTTTTTCTTACTGTGATGGCAGAGGCAACAAAAGACTATGCAACCCACGTCGTCGTCATCGTCGCTGCTGTTGAAGCGGTAAACGTGGTTTTAAATTACAAAAAGACCAAACTACTGGCAGCTTCACCCACTGCATAAACGACCATAAGATGGTAAAAAATAGTGTTAAATATTAAATTCTAGATCCCAGATTCCAGCAAGCGAAAATCACGCTCTCTGCCAAGCAGCAAACTCCACTTAAATCATTTGCAGCAAATCTCGTAAAATCCAGAATCGAGAAAGCATTCAAACAGAGCAGGCCTTGATATGTTGTTTACGATCGCTGTGACGTGGAGTTTTGGAAAAGATTTGTTTTGCAAACTATTTCGAGGAATACGAAGCTGGAATTAGGAATTTTTTTTCTGATCAAACGAGAATCAAGCATCCGCTGTTGGTTTGATATTGGCAGTATAATTTGGAACCAAAGAGAAACTAGTTTGTGCATCGGAGGAAGTTGTGCAAATTTTATTTATTGCCTTTACCATGATCGAGAAATCTTGAAAGTCATGAAACATTACTTCTCATGAGGCCATATCTATTACTGATGATTTTGTGAGCAAATGCCATGAAAATGTTCATGATTTAAATCGTTTTGCTCATAATATCACATTTTAAAACAACTATTTATTTGAATATGAGGTAAAATTAAATTAATAAGATTTAAATTGGGTGTTCAGCCACAAGTGGGGACTTTTCAGCCCTATTATATATATATATATATATATATATATATATATATATATATATATATATATATATATATATATATATATATATATATATATATATATATATATATATATATATATATAATTTGGTTATTAACATAAGGACATCATTTGCCTCCGCAATTCTGAGATTTTTGTGTAGGGAAAATTCTAAACCTATTTGTTTAAATCCGTTCCGAAAATAGCCATATGAGTAGAGATTTCCGCATTCATTACACAAAAACCGTTCCGAAAATATAAATATGAATAAACCGGAAGTCGCCATCTTGGATTTTGAAACAACTCCAAATTGTTTAAATCCGTTCCGAAAATAGCCATATGAGTAGGGATTTCCGCATTCATTACACAAATTTTGTTTACGAAGGAAATTCGAAACAACGTTAAATTGTTTTACGAACAAAATCACAAACTTTTTATGCGATAAAAACGATTCCGGTCGATCTGGTTCCCGGAAATAGTGGTGAAAAACTTCAAATTGGGACTCACAAACGTTTTTTTTTTCGATAATAGCTAGACCGATTTTCACAAACGTAGATTCAAATGAAAGGCTCTAAAAAATGCCTGAATTTCATCTTGATCGAACTTCGGGTTCCGGAATAATTTTATGTCGTCACTTGAAACGGCGAAGCAAAAAATGTAAAAAAAAATCTAATCGAACTTCAAAAATATTCCTATCGATATTAAATTTCACTAGAAGTTCCTATAAAGCGAATCCCGTTTATCCTGGTTTCCGATTCCAGAAGCTCCGGAAATAGTGGAATATTTCAAAGAATACCAGAAAGGCATATAAGAAAGGCATAATCACACCACTAGATGGATTAAAAACGGCTTTTTTTCAATAATCTCTTTTCTTAAAAAAATTTTAATAATCTTTTTTCTTAAAATTTTTCAATTATTACTTTTATTTACTTTCTACTCAGTTTCTTCCTTCGTTTCTTTTTTTTTGTTTTTTGCTCGCCTTATTCTTTAGTCTACCATATTCTCTCAACCTATTTTTCAGTTTAGTTTCGCACTTGCTTAAACGTTACTTTGTTCTTACAACGTTACTTTATTCTTTTCGCTTATTCGCTTTTTCCGTTCCTTTATAATCTTGCCTACTGTCTCTTTCTATCTCGTATATTTACTCTATATTTTAAATTTTTGACTGTGTTCCGTTGTCGTTAAACCTAATTCCTCTTTACATTTTATAGTTGATATTTCTGCCATCTTTACTCATCTTTGCTAATCCACATTTTTTAGCCTTTATACTCTTGTTTTTTCTTTTGATATTTCCTTACTTGTTGTTGTCTATTCGTATTATTTACTTTACTATTTTTCGGTTTGTTTATTTTCCTATGTTTAACCTTTTTTTAATCAACATTAATATTGTTACCACAGACAATAGGTCAACCTGTTCCAACGAAAATAGAACTCAACTCGTCATCCTCTAACAGTCACCGTTGAAAGGTATTATAATTATCATAAAAAACTGTTCCTAAAGCTTGCTTCAGATAGAATTGGAACAAAGACAATTGCCTTTATTTCAGTTATTTATTATTGAATTCAAAATCTTTTTTTCATACAAATGTAGCGTTTTCTTCATACTTTTAAGAAAAATTACGAATAAAGTTATTCGTCACGGTTTCGAAGGAATTCTCGAATTTTTCCTGTAACACGGCTCAGTAGGCGGCGCACACCTTCTTCGTCCATCGTTTTAGCTATCTTATTCCACCAGGTCGTCATCTGATTGATGTCTTTGACAACGTTTCCCTTTGCCTTGAGTCTCCTCTTCATGATTGCCCAGTATTGCTCAATAGGGCGGAACTGGGGGCAGTTGGGTGAGTTAAAGTTTTTCGGAACAAACTGGACCCCTTTCTCTGCATACCATTCTAGACAAGGCCTGAAGACTCAGGAAGACTAGAATGCAGGAAGACTCTAGAAGGCTAGTCAATTAGAAGATTAGAAGATCAGGAGACTAGACTAGACTCAGGAGTCTAGAAGACTAAGGAATAGAAGACTAGAAGACTGAACGACTTTGCTGTAATGAATCATTAATTATCATTACGGGATGATCGTGGGATCGTTTTTGGAGACACTCTTTTTGGTATAGTTCCGATGCCTTATTTGTAACGAAAACTTTAGTTTTATTGCTACAGCTGCAAATGCCCTGCCAAATCATAAATTTTCTTGCAAATTTGTCGGCAAAAACAAATTTAAATTTGGTTGGAACATCCCCTCGAGCCGTTTCCAAGTAAATTTTTTGACCTGGGATTTGCCCGAAGTCAGCCTTGGCATAGTCAGCACCGAATTTTCTGGCCAAATCACGGTCCGTCAGATTATGATTCCTCTTAATCGTCTTAAAAAATCTTACCACGCAGTTTCCGAAACGTCGTCAATGTTTCCTTATACCGCTTGATAACGCGCCATACGGTATTTCTGGGCAATTTCAGCTGTTTAGCTAGCCAAAATGCAGACAACAATGGATTTTACAAATAACTGTGCACAACTTTTCCCTTCTTTTGGCTTCCATGTTGATTGTTTACAAAGTACAGTCGACTTTCGAAATTCGGAAGAACAATTGTCAGCTTTTGATTCATCGTGACCTTTAAAACTTGCCACTCCTCTTCCTCTTGTTAACTCTCGTTTGTACTGTATTTATGCTCCTATTGTTTCGATAATATTCGTATCACCATAATTTGTATTCTCGTTTTGAATGGAATTTTACTTTTGTTTTAAATCCATTATTATTATTAGTCGCTGAGGGCCAGGTCTGGAGAATACGGATGGGATGGTGGACCAATCACCGTTGCTTCTATGCATGCATGGATCTTTTCTAATTTTAAAGTTTATTGGATTTTGTACTCAGAGTTCATCCTGTTTCGTCGAACTATTAATGGTTTAGTCCGCGGGCAAATCTGCCAACTCAGGGAAAATTACATAACAAGATTGTGATATTGTTATCAGTTTCGAATGCGCAATTCAATCCTTCATTCAAAGCACTAAACTCCCCGGAGGACCAACCGCTGTGTTATCACAACCATCCGTTATAGACGGAACATGCAATTCGCACGTCACGTACACCGTTTCGCATGACATTTCTGCTATCGATAATGATGTGACCCCCCGTACCGCGGGGTTCTCTCGCTTCAAACGCAGGGCCTGCTGTGATCTGTGTTGATGTATGTCCAGATATGATGAAACTAAAGTGAGAAGCAGAACTCCTCGAGGAAGACTGTGCCTTGCATCACGATTTCATACATCATCACAGCATGAGCATGAGTTTGCTGCTCCAAAGTCAATTTGAAATTCCACCGCTAGGTGGCGCTGCAGTGTTACTACACATGAAAGGATTACTCACCAGTGGGAAGACATCGCAGCAGCATCATCATCATCATCATCATCTCTGTCCTCATACCGTCGCGCGGTTTTGGATTTTCTAGAGAGTGGAAGCATCACAGGCAACAGGAAATAAATCCTTCCGGTAAGAAATACGTGCGTGGAAATGGATCTTGCCTAGAGAGTGAAACGAATGTCGATTGAGTACCGTGACGAGGAAATATTATCAGCTGCAGTTAAGTTGCTGAGGGATCCGATTTCTTCTTACAGGTGTTCCGATGTTGGCCGGGGGGGAGAAAAAAAAACAGGAGTGCGGTTTTCAATTGACACTTGTCGAACACGTTCCAATTCATTCACTTGCATCAAATCTAAGTAGGTCTTGTATGTTTTCTGGTTAGAAAACTCATTCACTTTCCGTCTACCTACTCGATAACATTGGCGTTCGAATGGAAGGCAGCCGAATGATCAACGTTTAGCCATGTTTCACAAAAGGTAATTCCCATAGCGTCGGTAATTTTTGCTGTTTAACAGAACTGAATTGAATCCCACATGGTACACATGTCAAAATTTATCTTTCTAGACTTTTATCATCATCTATCGCGTGTTCATTCGCCATTTTTCTCCGCATGACGGTGGATGTTGAATTCCCATGCTTTTCCATTTGTTCGAAAGTATCAGCCGTATTTGCTTTGTACTCGTTGATGTTTCGACTATTTTTCCTCACATTCATGGTGGGCGGCTTCGGGATGATACCTACCACTAAACATGCCCAGTGTATTTCAGCTTTCAGCGAAGGACGAGCTGACGGGTGGAAGGACGCGGAAAATTAACCGGACGCGGTACTCGATTTAGGCACCAGTGAACCGGAATTGATACCGTTTTTCATATGCGAATATGAAGGGTTACGAGCGATTTGCGAGACAAAGCAAAATACGATGTGGGAAATCCGCCCCGCTGAACAATTTGAAAGGCCTTTTTTTTGGGGGGGGGGGGCTAACAACCCGAATATGACCGTTTGACTGCGATGCTGATAGTGGTGCACTCTGGTGGAAGTGATCTGTACTGTTTCATCGCATCAACTGCAAAAGGCGGAGGGCACGATTATTGAAACGAGTGGCTCTTACTATGCGGATTGTTCTGAATGAAGTGGGTAGAAAGTTAATTGATTCGGAGGACTGATGAAAATTGAACTTTTTTTCCTAGTTGCTACAGAGGTATGATTACAAATTGTTTTCGACTTGGACTTGGGTTTGAACTTGGACAAGGATTTTGATTTAGAGTAGGACTAATTGCACTATAAATGGTTTCAATATTCTTGTCTCCACCATAGGAAACAATTTATTGACGATTTAGTACGAAAAATAATCAATATTTGTATGTCAGTCAATTGTTGAACCAACCCCAGGAATTTTGTTCAAACCATACGAGTCAATTCATTGAGCAGAACGAGAGCGGTAGAGAGAGAGAGAGAAAATAGTTATTCTAGCTTTATTTTGTCTTAACGAAGCAATGAACCATCAAAACGATGATGCTCCCGTTTTTTTTTCATCAATTTCAGATACGAACGTAAACATTTATTTTAATGTGTTTGTCTTCACCGGATGTTTACCTGTTTTCGCTTCCAGACTGCATCAAAGTATGCGAGCCAACGGAGCCCCGACAACCGACAACCAAACTCAAGCTCAGGTCAAACAAGTCATAGCCTACTGGACTGGACGTTGGAACCCTGGCCGTTGAAACGAGCATTGGAAATTGTCTTCATTGGCGAGCTTTGGATTCCGGAGAAGCAAATATTTGGTAGAATTATTCGATGCAGAGTTTGTTTCTCCACCTCCTGACTGACGCCTCACAGCCAATGTGTGTTCAGTCTATTGCGAAAGTTGGCTGTTTCGTTTCTTTTTTTGTGTGTCCAGCATAGAGCTTGTTTAAGGGGGGGCACTCAATTCAAGATGGCGACATCCGATTTATTGATTTTCATTTAAAACGTGTACAATTTGGATGTTTTTGGAGCGGATTTTATGAATAGGTGCCGGAAAACGATGTTTGAGTTGTTCCGAAATCCAACATGTTGACTTCCGGTTTATAGATCACTAATTTACCGGGTCTAAACCGGGTATTCATCACCAGTGTATCCGGTTTCTAAGTAAATTGAAAGAAATGCTGCAATGTTGTTTCTTTTATATGAAACGGAGGTAGATAGATTCTTTAAAACAGGTAGAAATGCCTTAAAAAATTGTTTAGGGTAGAAAAAGGTTAAGTGTTTTCTATGTCCCCTGTGTGTAGGTAGTAACTTAAAAAGCCAGGAAGACATATTTCCTTGGTGTCTGTTTAGTAAGGAAGTGGAATTATGTTTGATAGTTTCTAAACTTTCTGCTGTATCTAATTTCCATGAATTAGAAATTTGTCGTCGGATTTTTATGTCATTAGTAGTGAACTCGTGGTTTTCGGAAAAGGCATGCTCTGCTACTTTTGACTTGAAATGGTGGGATAATCCTCTTTCCAAATTCTTAAATGCTTTCCCAATTTCTGCTATGTGTTCCTTAAAATGTTCTCTTTGTTTGTCCAATGTATAATTTATCACAATGAGAACATGAAATTTTATATACCTCAAATTTTTTCAATTTATCATTAGGATCTTTTGTAGATCCTAGCAAAGTTTTCAATCGGTAGTTAGTACTACTGAATACTAATTCCAAGCCAAAGGGTTTTAATTTTGATTTAAGTGAATATACCATTTCTTTTAAAATTTTCTGATAGAGGGATCAAAGTTGTGAGTGACAATTTTTTCAACGATCTCAATTTTTTTTATCAAGGATTGTTTGGATTGAGCGCTCCGGATATCCATTGAGCTTTCCAATTTCGAAAATAATCTTTTATTACAGGGTGGCAAGTGACCGGGAAAATCGGGAAACCGGGAAAAAGTCGGGAATTTTAGTGAAAAACCGGGAAAAATATTACTAGCTCACCTATGAGTAACAGTTGTTAGCGTAATGATTTTTTCAACAATTGAAAAGTAGGAGAAAATACCCAAGTTTGCGTTTGAGCGAAATGTTCAGTACAAGTGTTGAAATAACTTATTGTCCATTGGAAATTGGGCCAACACCCCATGTCTCGTCCAACGATTTTTAGAGGCTTGCAGACAGTTTTAAATCAAACAGGAAGCATCAGAGTTTTTTTTAGTTGTTATCAATAACAGCATAATGAAAGCTCATTTTAAAAAATAAGGTTAATTTGGATGCTTCTGTTGGATTTTTGTTAAATTTTTAAATAAGTATTCAACACATATGCAAAATTTATGGCAAAATCTCAAGGTAGCATAGGGAACATTTTTAACAAAATTATTGAAAATTTTTAAGAGCCTTCATGTTTTTAAGTTTTCTAATGATTGCCCTTGTATCATCATAATTTGTCTCAGTAATGTCATCTTGAGACAATACTTGTGTTATGCTTATATTTCTGTTAGATGTCTAAAGGACTCGCAAAATTGGAAGAGTTGTCGACTTTGATCTTATTCACCGATTACAGGAAGTATTTGAGTTCCTTTTTTGAGAGTTTAAACTGGTTTCTGAGGAGCAGTATAGAATCTTAGAAAGATTTTGAAAATGGATTGATTTGTTCAGTGAATCTATATTTAATTTTCTTTTAAAGGTCTTCAACTATTCCATAGTAGGATCACAAGAACGTTGATATTGATGTAGATGAAGTTGAATTGAATTTAGTTTGAGCTTCTGGAACTTCAATAAAGTAATGATTTAAATTATATAAGGCTATATCTATATTTCCCAAAACAATTTTAGGGTTTCCATTCGATATTATTCTAGTCGATTAGCTGGTAGAATATATAACTAATTGAACTAATCATTGCTTAATTTGAACCCTGAATGTTATTGATTGATCTGCTAGAATCAGATCGATTGTAGGAACATTTCTCATAGAAGATAAATTAGTTAGGCTATTGGAAATAAAACTGGTTTAAAACCAGCGGAGAGTTCATCATGAAGAATTCGTACTTTCTGATTACTCTACGAGCGTTTAGAATCCTATTAGGATTAGATCGATATATTGTGCATTTTAACAGTTATCATTTGATTCATTTGCCCATCAACGCATTGAAATCCTAAACATTGTTTATTGACTAACTAAAAATGGTGTTTTAAAAGAGCAAGTCAACGGTTTTGCGAAATCTTAGATATACATACATCTAATGATTTTAAAATCAATTCTATTACATGAAAATTCATCTGAGGGTATCGTTCATTGAACAGATGTGCTTGCAAGCGACATAATTTAAACAGTTTATGTCCATATAACAATTTATTGTACCATGGCCGAAGGCAATCACAATATTATATTAGATTCGCTGTGCCAGCATTAGTGTTGGTGAATGCCGATAATTTGGCAGAAAGCGGCTCGATATTTCTCTACATTGTATACAAAATTTTCAATCTGGTAGAAGATGCTACAAGAACTCGCTCTCTCTCGATGCATGAACCGTGAGAGAATTTTTCTACATTTCTTCGCTCCACTTCATACTCTGAGTATTTCACAGCCTTTAACAAAATATATACAGTCCGGCAATAATCAGCGCTATGAGGAATTTACAGAGAGAGAATCGCAAGTTGATAATCATCGCAGATAATTCGACTTGATGATTCTTATACTAGGTTAAAATATACAATATTTCAAAACCCTGGTCTGGAGCATTCACAGCTATTTTCATAGATACAACTTATACAAAGGTTGTATGCACATAGTTAGAATAAGCGGTAATAGTAAAATGATTCTATAGCAATTATCAACTGCTCGTATAGAATCGGATCGCAAAATGAGAATAAGCGACCGTTTGTTGCTTCAGAGAGAATCCCCACAGCAACTTGCTAACCCGTGATGCTCAGACAGCTCATCGAGAGAAATTCGCTCTTGCACTGGTGTCCATTCTATGTAGAATGAACCATGACGGTGTTTTATTGCTGAGATGATATCCGTCTCTCTTTGATGGCAATGATTGAATATTGTGAAGAGTTGGTAGAGAGCGTTCTTTGGTACGATAAAAGCCATCATTGGCCATTATGCCGTTTATAATTTTCCCGAAGAAAGCTCTGTACAAAATGATTTGAAGTTGCAAGCATAGATTGTTGTTGTTTTTTCCGAGTGGCAAGCGACCGTTTTTGGGATTGTTGTTCCTTATTGATTTATTTTCAATCATATGTATACCAAAAAACGTGTTTAATCCACCTAGCAGTGAGATGATACCTTTTTTTACCAATCTGCATGTGTTTTTTGCATGAATAGTCTTCGGTGTTTAAGTTTTCATGACATTATTTTAATGACTGTCGTTTTAAGCGACAGTTTGAGATTTTAATCACTCATTACTCTGTAATGTCGAAACTGCAAATCGGATCGAATTTAGTGTGATAATCGATTAAAGATGCCATGATATGTAAGTTCCACTTTAGAGTTTACGGTAATTTAAGGTACTTCCAGAGCCGGTATTCAGGAACCAGCATAACCCAAACCGATTGGTATGGCCATATGACGAATAAATTACAACAGTTTTGAGTCCAACTTTGAAGCTCAATCCCATCTTCTATATCGGTTTGAATTTTAAAAATTCATCATCATGTAATTCGAGAACCGGAAGTCATAATTGGATAAAATTAATTAATTTTTGTATGTATGTATAAAATTAATTAATTTTGTATATAAGTTTTTTGTTTCTGATATTTGATTAGGCTTTTTTTGAGAAAACGATTGAGCTTTGAGAAACGATTTTATACTGGAACCGGAATTCTAAAATCGGTATGGCCGAGGTCAGATAAATTCACCTGAATAGCTGTATAGTTTACATTTGTTTCAAAATATTTGAAAATCAGTGAAGACATCTTTGAGAAATCATAGCACGAATTAAATTTTTAGGTGCCTTCTGAATCGACAAAAAGTTAATTTTTTTTTATCGGCTATCCAAATCTGCTAACCCGATAAACCTGATTAATTTATGTGGAATAGACATTTTTATACCAATCACCCTGTATCCCCGAAACCGGATGTTGGATCTGGCTGAAGAGCAAAATGTTTTATAAAATCTTGAAACTTTTCATTTGAATCTTAGATGATTCTTAGAATTCATTTGAATCTTAGATCGGTTCAGCCATCTACGAGTAGAATGAGTTACACAATTTTGATTTCGTTTCACATATGATCCTGTAGTTCCGGAACCAGAGGTCGGAACCAAACATAATTCAGGAACTTTGTTTGGGAGCATACGACTTTTCGTATGAATCTGAATTTGTAGAAAAGAAATTTTCCGAGAAAATTGAGTGAAATTATTTGTCACACACGCATTTGCTGATCTCGACGAACTGATTCGAATGGTATATGGATGTTATGTTCTTCCAGCATTTATTGCTGTAAGTAGTTTAAAAAAATATAATTAAAAAAAAATCATCTGGTTTATATATGTCATATTCGAACGATTATGTTGCCAAAAACGAGCCGTGCTAAAATCGGTCCGAGGCTAAATGTCATGGAAAAGGATGCTGTACACAGTCTTTTTGGTACTTAGAAACAATTGTATGTAACAGAATAAA
Organism: Malaya genurostris; assembly: GCF_030247185.1. Taxonomy (NCBI): domain Eukaryota; kingdom Metazoa; phylum Arthropoda; class Insecta; order Diptera; family Culicidae; genus Malaya; species Malaya genurostris. The sequence goes on along the minus strand of NC_080570.1, from coordinate 165,784,098 downwards.
AAATCGTGTTTTCCGTTGCTCCCAAGCATTGCTTTGTCATACAGCGCTCAAAACTCCTACTGCTGGAATAGGGGGAAAAGTCGTTTACACAAAAATTTCGATATCTCCGTTAAAAATGGACGGATTTTAACAATCTATGGCTTGTTGGATAGCTATTACCGTGCGGAATCTAAGTCTGAAAACATATTCTGTTTTCAAGGTCAATTGTGACAGATACTGTCAAAAAACTGAAAATTTGGACATAAAACTTCGTATAACTCAAAAAGTAAACATCCGATCTCAAAACCATTCAATAGCGTTTTGGGTGACGGGGAGACCTTTCATTTGAGACTAGTTTGATCAAAATCGGCCCAGCCATCTCTGAGATCTCGACCTCTTAGTTGACAACACACACACACACACACAGACATTTGCTCAGTTCGTCGAGCTGAATCGATTGGTATATGTCATTCGGCCCTCCGGGCCTCGGAAAAATTTTCGAAAGTTTGAGCGAATTCTATACCTATTTTTTATATATATAAAAAAAGGTAAAAATAATAAAAACAGTCATGTGCACTCGGAAGAAATCGGTTACGTGTAAACAAGACTCCTGAATGACTTGGAAAAGGCTTTATGCTTTTCTTATACGCACATGTTATAATTAATATTTTTTTATTTATTCATCGAAATGCCTGGAAAGTAATTGAATTCCCAATTAGCCGGTCTATTACAATGATCCTTTTTTGACATGGGATATCTGTTTAAACTAAAAATAAAAAAAAAACATAACTGGGGCAATTTGAGCCAACTCTAAAAACCGGGATTTTTTATCTAAAAAAAACAGGGAAAAAAACGGGAAATTGAAATCGGCAATTCACTTGTCACCCTGATTATTACCTCATCTTCTCTGAAAGGTAAGGTCAGCATTCTATGAAACATATGTTGAAATGCTGCCATTTTGTGTTGGTGAGAATGATTGGAAGTGTTTGGTATGACACGGTCCGTATTCCGTGGTTTCCTATATATTTCGGATGTTAAAGATTTTGCCTTCCTGACAATGAGAATATCTAATACAGGTAAGCTGTTGTCTTTCGCTTCCTCATAGGTGAATTTCATATTTTTATGTAAATTATTAATTATTTCTAAGAAATTTGAGGAGAGAGCGGATTAACCATCGGAGCCCCTTGTAATTGTTTATAAAATTCACCTCTAAATTTGAAATAATTTACATCCATGCAAAGTCGAGTTAGGTTAAGATAAGACCTTGCTTTGCATTTCCGTAAACTACTACTCCTTTGTTGAAGTAACCAATTTTCCAACAGATTGATTGAATAAATACTTGGGAATAAGACGATTACATCGAAAGATACCATTATTTCGTCATCTTCAATTTAACCTGATTGGGGGACGGGTATAGCGTGATGGGTAAGTCGATGCCTTTCACGCTGCCCATTTGGGTTCGATTCCCAACCCCGCACATAGGGTCAGAAAACTTTTCTGGCCCGAAGAGGCGAATGACCACAATGTTAAAACCTCTATAATCGAAACAAAAAAAAATTTAACCTGAGTTCAGAAGTTGAGTAGCGAACTCTTGCGTATTGGGAATAGATCTACTAAAAAACTTTTTCGGCATATTTTTGAATTCTTCCACTAGTCATTTGGAGATTTTTTGGGTAGGGGCTCCTACTGAAGAAATAATTGCCTTTATTTTATTCCCAACTTTATGGGCTTTAGGTAATCCTTTGATTTTTGGTAATGAAGGGTTAGGTACTTTGAGGCGGCTGAGGTTGATATCAGGGCCGGTGAAACATATTATGCCCAGGTGGGTAATTTTTTGTACCGGGAGGAACGATATTATTGAAATAATATTTACCCCTTAAAAGCGTAAGGTCGATTTTTTATAATGTTTTGTTTCGACATAACTTTACGAGTAAATCGCGTAAATTCAAGTTTAAGTTTCAAGCGTTTTCCGCACTTTGTTTTGAAACAAAATTGCGTACTTAAAGGCTAAATACGACATAAAACTATTGTGGGGTTGTTTGAACTGTTGACGAAGAACAACCCAGCTAGTTTCAAAATCACTGCCAATATTTGTTTTGAATATTAAGGCAGCAGTCTTTTGTATTCTGCAAATACTCATTTGTGTCTGCGAATTTTCGAAAATCATTCTTCGAGAATGTTCGATCAAAATGTGTCTGGCGAAAATCGAGCGGCGCACAAAACAAATCTACAAATAACCGCTGATATCTATAACACATTGTTCAAAACTAACTTCCGGGACTGAGCCAGAGATGACGTTTGTAATGTTAAACTAACCTCTTTTTTCGAAAGTACCAACCTTCAGATGACATATGTCAAATTTTCTCGTCAATCGTACCTACCGACATATGAAAAAGGAAATAACGAATTCCGTGTGTTGGTAAAACATTGCTTTTTGAAAGGAGAAAGCCTAGAAATGGTTTGAGAAATGTTACCCGGATCCACTGAAAAGAGATTTGTGGTATTCTGAATTGGAAGGCGAAATAAAACATTCATTTGGAAAAAATAAGAAAGTTTTGAAAATCGTCATAAATGAACGTAAAATCAAAGTTTGTGAGATTAGATGGTGCCTCGTTCGCTCACAATCGAATAAAACCAACAACGCTTCAAGGATCCAGAGAGCTGATCGGTACTGTTTAGTCGCAATGAAAAAGAATTTCGTGCGTTGGTATGAAACAGTGTAACCTTCTTAACCATTTACTATTCTGGAAGGGGGTCGAATCGCTGTTTCCTATAAGAACTATGAAATCCTTGTCCAGTCAATGACATAAGCGGGAGAGTAGTTTCAAAATTGTGTTCCTTCTTTCATTTGCCCTTTCAGTCATTTGCGGTTTTCAGTAAAAATCCCATAGTATGCAGTGTCGATATTCAACCGAAGCTGTGAGAATCGAAAATGACAGAAAAAGGTTTCACAATAACTTTTACCTGTTGGTGCTCGAATTTGTAGTAGTTTTGGTTTCCAAAGAGGTTCTGCGATGTAATTACTTCGATTTGTCATATTTCAGTCACTTTTTATAGCCAAGCGTCACAGATTTTCAATACATCGATGAAAAAATGAAAAATTGAAATTCTGCTGAAGCTCCCTGAAGACGTTAGTTTGGTTTCGTCTTGCCCTAGAGGAAAGAGTTACGTTGGCAATTATTCTCTCTCATTTTTCCAATGAACAATAGCATAATTTAACCTCAGATTGAGAAGATTTGTTTGTTCGTTTGTGACAATTTGGGATGAACGATTGACTAGGAAGTTCTTGCGGTTTTGGGCAAGCAAATTTTCGAATTTCTTATAAAGGAGAATTCGTTTTCGTTCAAATTCACAATGCTCAGCTAATTTTACTTTGCTAGTTTATTGCGGTTTATAGATATTCGTTTAAAATCTTATAATTGGGATATTTTTGGAACGGATTTGATGATTAGATGAAAGAAAACAATGTTCGAGGTCTTTGCGAAATTCAAGATGACAACATTGTATTTATTGATATTCATTAAAAACCCTTACAACATGAATATTTTCGGAACGAATTTAATGTGTATGTACCGTAAAACAATGATTAATGATGTTAGATATGTTTCCTGAGAACATAATTTCACATTTTCAAAATCGCACTTGGAATATTTTCGGAGATACTGTTCTTTGAATTTACTCGCTTTTTTCCATTTCTTATTTTGGTTTCCGTACATTCGAATACTGCAAATGGATCATACTTTCTACCGTTTCATAGAGTGCCCCTTCTTAAACACTTTTTATTCCATTCGATGCCAACAATCGACAGACTGAGAGAGTTGACATAAGTTTTCATCCCGTTTCATGAAGCGAAATTTGCAATAACACAACAGCAATAGTCGTTGAATGAAATAGTTTTAATGGCGCTTTTTTTGGCTTTCAGCATACTTAACATTTGAATTTGGAGAATTGCTATTTTGTGTTCCATAAATCTATTAAGTCAAGATGCCACAATTTGGCTTCCTTTTTTCTGTAGCCGAAATGAAATGGCGAATATATATTGAAAATTTTACGTATTCTTGAGCAGTTGAGTGATTTTTGAAGTGCTCATTATTCTTTAATACCCTGCTCAGTGGTTCATAATTATCAGCTCCACGCCTCGATCAACTGTAGTTCAAAACAAACAGAAAAAAAACAATTATCACACCATCAGCTTCAAGAGTCATCGCATTTTCCCACCGCGACAGCATCTTAATGAAAAATCTGCTCCATTTATTCGCAAACGGCCAGTGCCGCAGAACAGAAGCCGAACCGACCTTCGGCAAATCCGCTCCGGATCAACTGGGGAAAGTTTTGATTTATGGCACAATTCGGATAATAATAATAATAATGTGTCCGTGGCCGACTATGGTAGCGTACCTCGCATTACAGTAGGCTGTGATTCACAACTTTTCACCGCAGGCACAGGAACCGAACGTGTTTGTTTCACGCTTCATTCCACCGAAGCAACTTTCCGTGTAAACGATCCAAGTTGGCCGTATTCCGGTCGTTCTCGTGCCGAGCAAACAACGGCCAGCATAGAACGTAAATATAATCACGTAATCATAGCAGCCCGGTAATCGTCTTAAGAACATAGTTTTTTTTTTGCCTATTCGTTCGTCGTTATCTCATTGTGACATTTCTCAGCCACCCTAGCGAGCGCACTTGAGACTGCGGTTCGGTTCGGTTCGGTTCGGCAAACGTCGACAAATTTTGATTGATTTAGACGATTTGATTAATATCTGCTTGTCAGGCGGTGTCGGGTACAAATTTCAGCCGTACCTTCATCAATCACCGAGATCGGTTTCTGATCGGAAGCTTCCACCCCATTCGCATCCGGTCTGCGACGACGACGTTGACGACGACGGGCGGAACGCTCATCCGACTCGCAACAATCTCACCATTATCGGCAGATTAGATGGTTATGCTAATTTAATTTTCATGCTAGATTGGATTCGCAGGTAATTAATTTTCTGGATGGAGAGTCGGACCATTCCCGAGAAGATTGGGATGAATCGAATCTTATAAATATCAGTATTTTGACGTAGGACATGCCTCGGTATGTTTCACCTATCGTTTTTTCAGCGCATCCAATGTAATCTTTGTCATCTTGTTCCGAACAGCGTCGAAAAAAAATTGAAACAATTTATGTTCGCACAAGGAAATCATGTCACGTTACAAATTCTTTCCATTTTCTAATTGAAATGTGTAAATTTTAAGCACCGTGCAGCGAACCATTATTCAACGTTTCACGGCATACTTCGATGAAGGCAAATGTGAGAACAAAAACCTATAGGTGCTTTTCAACTCACACATAAAACAGAATTATACATCAGTCTGAATCAAGCGTCCATTCTGGCGTCAGCGGTCGTGTTCCGTCAATGGTCGTTGTTTCATTGAACCAACCGAAACATGCATTCTATCGTTGTTCAGGAAGAAGTTCATGATGCAGATGCAGCATTCAGAGGCCAAAGTGTTTGGGCTACGGAGGTGAACAACTTTTCGCAGGCACAATTAGCTTCCGGTATATTTAATTAGAGAACTGCTTTGCTGACCCCTTTTCAGTCGGACGCCCGTATAGCAAAACGAAAAGCGGATAATACTTTTCATAAAACGAAAACCTTGAATCGAAATTAAAACAGGTTTAAAAAAGTTTTATTCCCATTTAAAAGTTGATGTTGAATTTCCATTCCACTGCCAACTAAGCAAGCTCCGACAAAATAGAAAAACACGTGACCCGAGAGGTTATGTTTTATTTTTATCCCTTGTTTGCATGGCATGCTGCGAGGGCTGTTGCATTTATTCCTTTTCAAGTCAACCGGCCAAGGTATTCAGTGACAAGGTCGAACAAACAGTGAGCAGGGCAAGCGTAGAGACAGATCTTCTTTAAAGTGCGCCAGTGAATATTTTATAGTCTAGCAAGCATTCGTCGGCCTTCGGACGGTCGAGCAGCATCATCATCATCATCATTTTATGCCACGAAGGATGCACGTTCAGAACTCTGTTTCCCACAGGTGATTCAACCGAGGCCAGTGGATGTGCATAGAAAGCTTGCTGGCAGCTGATTGGGTGGTCGTCATAAAACATGCTCATAAACGAGACTTACTTCACTTTAATCAGATCCAAGCCATTACATTATTCTACAAATATTACAACCAGTTAATGTGCAAACGTGGATGGTTGTTTGATGGAATTTGTTTTCAGGGTAAATATCTCGTGTAGTCGTAAAAAAAACCAGTCCGATCGTTCCAAGTAAAAGCGCCGTTCATCAGCTGTCCATTGGACTGCAAATCACACTCACTGAAGGGGGGGTCAAGTGTGTCTACTTCGTTATCAAAACAAACGTCAAGAATCCCTTCAAAAGTCATTCATGGGAAAATACGAACCTCTGAGTATCGACGGGATTCGGTTGGCATCCTCCCGAAAACATAGAAGAAAAAAAAGAGCAAAAGGTTCGTTTTAAGTGGAAACTGAAATCGGCACACACACAAAAAAAAGTAACATTCTCAGTCGAATTCGCTTTTCTATTTAGATAACAGTGAATCTTTTTCCCCTACTCATTGATAGCTCTCGTGAAATGGAAAGCGATTCGAGGTTTTTTTTCTCTCTCTCTCTCTCGTTCCATCCTGCATTTCGGTTCAACTGGAATCCGTCTGCATATTTCCGAAACACTGGCGGCTCCAGGCAGTAAAGAAAGGGAACGATCGTGATTATTGTCGTATGAAGCCATCATAGTAGGCTTGCGCAAGTATTGACTTTTTTCTCCATTGCTCACCGATTGCTGTTGAACATTCTTGTTATTTTAATATCAAAATCGATTAGAATACAATTCAATCGAAAGAAATAAATAACTCAATGCAAAACACTCAGAAATTGCCAGATATGTAACATAGCAGTGAAAATCGACAATCACGTTTCCAATGTGTTTATCGGTTCGTCCGGAATTCCGCAGGGTAGGTATCTCGGGCCTTCAATAGTTTTACTGTACTTCAACGACGTCAACTTTACTACTCTAGAGGGTCCTCGTCTATCGTTTACCGATGACGTTAAAATCTACTATTACATTCGAAGCCCAGTAGATGCAGCTTTTCTACAACGACAGTTGTTGAACTTTGCCGAGTGGTGTAAAGTAAACCGTATGAAACTGAATCCTGACATTACGTGCTCGAAGAAGAAAGAGCCATTTCATTTTGATTACTTTCTGGAAGGATCCCCGATAGTCAGAACGACGTGTGTTAAAGACCTTGGACTGACATTCAAGCAACACATCAGCTATATCGTTCCTAAAGCTTCTCGCAACCTAGGATTTGTAATGAGGATGGATAAACATTTTACGGACGTGTACTGTTTGAAATCTCTGTTTTGCTCATTTGTTCGTTCATCCCTGGAGTACTGTTCTTTCGTTTGGAATCCTCACTACATAAACGGAGCTCATAGAATCGAATCGATACAACGCAGATTCATTCGCTTCGCTCTACGGCGCTTACCGTGGAACAATCCTCACCAACTACCAAGCTACGAAAGTCGCGGGTTACTAATCGGTCTCGATACACTACAAGTTCGTCGAGATGTTGCACGTGCTTTATTGATAGCAGATATTTTGACCGATAGGATTGATTGCCCTGCTTTGCTCCGCGAAATTAATATCAACGTCCGACCCCGTGCTCTTCGCAACAGTGCCTTTCTTCGACTTCGACGAACCAACTACGGTGCTAACATTGCTATTATTGGCTTGCAGAGATCATTCAATCGCGTTTCTTCAGGATTCGACTTCAATCTATCACGCAGTAGGATACTTGGAAATTTTTTGTATATTACTAGAAATTATCATTAGGACCATATTGGGTCTGTTGATTACACCTAAATAAATAAATAAATATTCAAGTAAAGACTTCAACTAAAAACTAAATCTGAACCTTTAAAGGTTAAGGGTTAAAGGTTCAGATCCAATTTTCGAACTCGAAGAAAACCTATTTGCGAAAAATCCTAATTGAAGCTTTTCATAAAAAAATGTCTACTTTAGTCACGGTCGCCAGTTTGCAGTATCCATTCTCCACAGAGAAGCAGTCCAGTTTCCTGTCTCCAAATTTAAATTATCAGTCATTAGTATTCAGTTTTCAGTTTCCAAAGTCTAATTTCTAATCCGCAGTAGACAGTTACCAGTCTACAGAACCTAATACTAAATCTCAAATATCAAGTCTACAGTCATCAAATTATTGTTTCACAGTCTTTAATTTAACGGTCCCAATTTTCAGTCACTAGTAATCGGTCTTCAGTCTTCAATGCTAGTTTCGTTTTCTTGTTTACTGCTTCAAACTTCTAGTATCCAGATTTCCCAGTTCTCTGTTTCTCTAGGCTTCACTCTTCAGTCTCCAATCTTTTACAGTTTTCAATCTTCATTATCTGTTTTGCAATCACCTGTTTTCGATTTCTAATATCAAGTCTTCCAGCTACAATTGCTTATTTCCTGGCTTCACCAATCTTCAGTTTCTAGATTTCAGTTTCTAGATTACCGATTTCCATCATCCAGCCAGTTCAACTTCCAATCTATAGATTTCAGTCATTAGTCTCCAGTTTCTGATTGGAAGTTTCCTGTTTCCAGCTCCCAATATTTAGTCGTCAGTTTGTAGCTCTTGTCTCCAGTGTTTTGTTTTCAGTCTCCAAGCTGTGGTCTTCAGTTTCTAGTTTTAAATTTACTGAGTCCGGTCGAGTCAAAGTCATTTCACCGAATTCCGTTTCACCAAAAGTCATTTCGCCGAAAGTCTACTAACCGAAAGTTATTTCGCCGAATGTCATTATACCGATAAGGTAATTTCACCGAATCCTTCCATTGTTCTAAGGTCGTACTTAAAATAATGGAAGATGACATTTTATTAATTTACAATCGTACTTCTTCAATGTCTTATTATCAACCCAATCGGTAATTTTCCTACGTTGGTACAACCTTCTTTGACATCCCTGTTACGTTTGAGCGGGGAGCCTACTCCATCGAGTACGCGCAAGTATTTGAGTGGCATTAAGCATTCAGTGAGGGTCGTGAGATCGTAGAAAATTTGCCTCATGCTGCTCACCCATCTACCTCTGTTAACGGCGATAACATCGAAAAAGTTAAAGAAAATGTGCTTGAAAATCGTCGTGTTAGCATTACAGAGATAGTAGAGGATCTTGACATCTCTTATGGATCGATTTAGAACATTTTTGCTAATGTCGATGCCAAGCTCGTACCCAAAAAAAAACTGAATTTTTGGCCAAACACGAAACGAAAATCGTCACTCAGCCCCACCGTATTCGCCAGATTTGGCCCTCTGTGACTACTGGATGTTTGCAGTCCTGAAAAAATGCTCACTGGTAAGAGATTTCGCACGAATGAAGAGCTTATCGCTGAAACTGAGTCCTATTTTGAGGTAAAAGATAAATCTCTCTACAAAAGTGGTTTCAATCACGAATCGAATAATCGGAACAGTTATGTGTGCTAAAGACTGTCCCAGAAAGTATGGACGCACTTTGATTTCGCTGTAAATAATTCATAAGTGTTAGATATTCAAATTTTATTCGATAAACTGATACTATTAGACTACAACAACAGAATGATATTCTCAACATTTGCTACTTAGGCATTGTAGACTAGCTGGCGCACCTTTTTGCGAACGTTCCTCATTAAATTCCGTACAGACTTCTTGGTGACAAGTTTTGACACTTTTTTCCAATCTTTTTCGAACTGTTGAATGGTTTCGGCTGCCGAGACATGTTCCCTAAGATGTGCCTTCGTTAATGCCCTGAATTCCTTAAAGTGAGACGAAAGTGACATTTTTGGTAGTATACCATTCTACCGTTGATTTCGAGTAGTGGCAAGAAGCAAGATCTGGCCAGAAGACAACAGGATCCTTGTGGCTTTGAATCATGGGTAGAAGTCGTTTTTGTAAACATTCGTTGATTTATATTTCGCTGTTCACCACTGCTTCGGTGAAGGATTTCGAAATCTTACCGCAGCTACATATTGCTTGCCAGACCATAGCTTTCTTACCAAATTTTTCGACTTCAATCGATGTCTCGGACTGGTTTAACACTTGCCCTTCTCGCACCGTATAATAATGTGGTCCCGGCAAGGATTTGTAATCGAATTTCACGTAGGTTTCGTCGTCCATGATTATGCAGTTCAAATTTCCAGCAAGAATCGAGCTTTCGAACCCTCGGCCTGATCGATGCTTTTTGTTTCGGACTACGTTTTGGTTGTTTCTGCTCCTTATAGGTTCGAAGATTCAAACGCTCTTCAGCACGAAGAACGTTTGACTTCGAAGTGCCCACTTCTTTGGCCACTTTTCTCAGTGACAGTCCGCGTTCTGTGCACCATTTGTACACAATTTTTCGTCGTTGTTCTGCTGAAAGTCCACGCATTTTGGAACAAACTAATGAAAACGAATAAACAACTGCACAAGTGGTTAGAGAAGAGTGTAAACAACAGGACGCAGCCATAAAAATTGACAGATTCTGAACCATTGCAAAATGGCAGCGGTTTTTGGTTGTGTCCATACTTTCTGGGACAGTCTTTAATCCCAAATCTTCAGAAGAAGTATCGACAAGCCGCAAGTAGCCTTTACTTCAATTTTATTTAGACAAAATTAATAGGAATTGTTTTCAAAATAAACTTTAAAGAAGCAAAGTTTCAGAAAGACTTTGCCGGTAAACTTGAAACTATGACTTACGTCGAAGTAAGAGTTGAAATTGGTAAATGAGTTTGGATGTAAAATGTAAAATTTCTAAAAATAAATGTAATACGAGATTCGTTAAAACGACTGATTTACCAAATCACGTTTCTTCAAATTGATATTTGACTGATAGACTTTCATTCTAAACTATCTTAAAACCTGTTCAAAAGTATCTTGTTTTGTGTGCTCATCATAAACTAAATTGGATCGCATTTCCACTGCCGCCATATGAAGCACGTTTCATGTTTATGAATTTAAAATGCAATATTTTGAAATAAAAATTGTTTAATTTTCCAGTGAATCAGAAAATTTTCTTCCGAAAATGGATAGTATCCCTCATTTTACCGGGAGCTAGAGCCGCCCCTGACTCGAACTGTCGGTAGCAAGCGTTCCGCCGGTGCTGTTGAAGTTAGGTATCCTCAAGAGCCACAAACGTACTCTGGATACTGACAGACGAACCATGTCGTGATACGAGATCCATTATCAAGTGGTTACCGGGGCAGAGTCGGCAGGGAAACGTGTGTGTGTTTGTGTGTGTGATGTTTTTTGTTCTCGTGTTTTTCGCATAACAAAAGCGGCATCCCTGTTGACTCTTTGTCCAATCAATGATACGTTTGCTGTAATTGATGATTATTCTAGGTTGAATCTATTTAATTGGCAGCTGAAACGAGAAGATATTTCCAGCTTTACCTTTTAATGAACTCGAATTGACGTTCCTCGCATGGATGTATTTCTTTTTTTTTTTCTTTACCGTGAATTTACACCGGTTTACATTATCACCGAGCACAATCAGCATAAACAAGCACGTGAGCGGTCTTGGAATGCGAATCATTGGAACCAAATAACCACACTTATAGCATTCTTCAGTCCTTACCTTGCCACGAGCAGTACGATTCCGTGCATGCAATCGTTGCAAATGATATGCCAGCAGTGAAAAGCTTACGAGGAAAAGAGATTCTTCGCCAGCATGGCTGCAACCTTTCTCTTTTTTTTTTTGTTCATTCTTCCGGCCTCTTCACGGGAAAATACGGGCTTCAAAAATAAAAAAAAACACCTTCAACATCTTGTTTGAATAGATCTCTGTCCTTCTTGCTATGCTACACCATGTAAAAGAACATCCTGAAATGTGAATATTTGCTGTGTGAGCAGTCTTTCGGCAGATTGCAACACAATAAGATGTTCCCTTGCTGTTGCTCAGTTTACCCACGTTTCTCCTACGGATGCCCAACTTACCATCATCCTTCCATCCAGCCCCGCAGCAGGCTGTGAGAAATGGTTTTATCTTGTTTCTGATGGTTTTCGCCCGGTTTGCTACGATTCTCTTCCCTGGCTTCCCGGGTAAATGAGCATTGCATTATGTCTCTGCTTCACAGCAATGAAAACAAGATCGGGGAATCTGGAAGAGTCGGGGGGTTTTCATTCATGTCATAAAATGTGTTATTTCACGGAGAGGTTTTGCCCTATTTGAATGAAAATTTGTTTTACGCCAGCAAGCAGCAACCAGGTGAAATCCAATCAACGAAAGACCTTAGAAGTTAGATGGCTGCTGAGAACCGACCTCTCGGAGGGAAGATAAGCCAATTTTTCTATGCTCGGAAAGGCCCATTTTTCAGCTCCGTATCGAAACGTCTGTTTTGCACCGTTTCGTTGCTGATTTTCCAAATGTTGGAGAGCTTCCTGGGGTAGCATTCCCATATGGACTAATTCAAATTGAACAAGAAGCCTCCTCCACCGGTTTCGATGTCTGATCGAACAAAAGTACTCTGCTAGTAAAGAGCTGATGTGATGATACCGAATGATTGTGTCCGGATGAAGAGCTTCCGATTCAGTCTCACCAATTGTTTGTATTTGTTCAAATGCACATTAATGCAAATACCACAAACTTATTGATACCTAAATAAAAAGGTTTTGAAATGTTTTACTTTAATGTCAAACATTTAAAAAAAATCAATGCAATAAATGTGAAAATGGACACATAAAAATCGACGACTCTCTAGGGTTTTCGAAAGGTTTTAGAAGCAGATGGCAATGGATCATAAAACAGCAATTATTACTCATTACAAACGGTATCTGGACATCTGGACACTTGGAACTTAATGATAAAATAAGATAATTCTCAAACTTTTGCCAAGAAAATCGGAGAGGAAAGAGCAGGAAATTCCACTTTAAAGAAAACCTGAAGGTGAAGAGATCAACAGCGACGTGAATTTCAAGCAGTTTCCGGAATTGGAATATTTTACGGGAAACGACAAGTTTACTTTGGACGATAGTTTCAAGTGGAAGAAGCTGTCAAATTTCGCTTCGAAGTACTAGATTTTGCATGTGCACTTGTACCGGAAAGAGTGAACCATCAGTAACCAATTGTTCCATAATTGAAAACTGTGTTTCTCCGTTTTGAGTTTTTTTTTGGCTTGATTTGGCTTCATACCACAACTACGAAGTGGGCAGTGTTATGGGTCTAAATGATGAAAAAAATCCGTTATTTTAGCGATTTTTTTCAGAACTAACGTTCAACAAAATAAACTCAAACGTTTTGCATAATACAAAGCATCATTCGAGCAACATTGTTGTAATTTTTTCGTGGAAAAATATTCAGAATGAAGATGTAGTTTTGAGAACGCTTCTTAAAAATCATGATTTGCGGTGTCCACTGTATCTCGCAGCGCAGACTAATCAGAGGTCAACGAATCAAAACAACATAGATAGAGTAAATGTTTTTCTAGACCCCAACTAAATTTTTTTTTTAATTTTTAATGGATGTTTAAAGTCAAAACTAAGGATTTTCACGTCATTTTGTAGCTGTAAAACTTCCCCGAAGTAACAAATAACGAAAAGGAAAACGTTTGGGTATGGTATTTTACATGTAGAAAATGTATGGGACAGTAATTTTTGAATGACGATGGACACGGACTTTCAAAACCTGCTTGCGAGAAAAACGCGTTTAAAGGTTTTTGTATATAAAATCGAAGAAAAAAACAATTTATTGCTCTAGGGAGCCCGTAGGGTTTAACATATAGAATTCAAAGAATCATATTTGTTCTTTAGTATTTTGTAATAGTGAAACATTTCAAGTTTTTAAGTCATCAGTTCGCTTTCCCATCTCATCCAAGTCAGTCGATAAAACAAAACCGCTTACGTTCGGGACAGAAGAAACCAAGTACAGTACAAAACTATGTCCCAATACGGAGAGATTCTCTCTATCGAAAAAGAAAAGTGGAAGAATTTTTTCCCCGGTATTCTAAATGGCGTACGTTTGTTACGCATGCGCTTGAAAAGGCCTATACCTTCTTACATAACTTTCGGTCAGGATACAAGAATCCCGTGCAAATCCCTTGTTACCTATGACAATCAGATGGCCACGTGTCAATACTGCCAAAAAGCTGTTCATGGACAAAGAGACAACCACACCAAAGGACAACGGTGCTTCCTTCACAACATCCCCAAGCAACCCTAGTACACCTGTGACAGTCACCAACAACAGTGAAGTATCGAAGCAGAAATCTTGGGCCTGTGCGCCGAACCTCTTCACAATATGAGATAGGCAAAGATAAATGCCCATAGTTTGTTGAGTTTTTGTTCCGATAGGCTTGAAAATTTCACATAATATTCTTGAAATGTTTTACCATAAGAAAATACAAAGAAAAAAATAAATGATTTTTCAACAGTGCTAGACCCTACCCGCCGCTTAATAATAAATGTAGGGGGACTGCATGCCCCTTAGCTTTACGTAGTTTGATGGTAGTTTGAAGAGTCATCGTCGAGTTAGGAGCGGAAGTACTGAATTTCTTTCCAGGTTACGTTTGACAGTTTGAACGCAGATCACCAGCTCCAGTCAAAAATCTGAACGAACTTTCGGGAGATGAGAGAATAAGCGGCATAGTCAAGAATTTAAAAGAATAAAATTTAGATATTAAGATTACCTCTAAAATGTGAGCAAGGATAGTGCGATTCTCGTTTTTTCCACATATTACGATGAAAAAACTTCCGCATTACAAAGCATGTACTGCGACGAAAGGTAAATAATCAATTAAATCATCGAACAATCGCAAATTTGTCCTTTCAGGAACAGAAGAAAACTTCGCTAGAGCTGAGATTCTTTATTTTATTTCTGTTATAGACGTAAAACCCGTACATCTTTTACACCAAAATTTTGGCTCTTGTAAAGTTGACAAAACTGAATAAAGTGCAGAAACGTGATTGAACTCGCTGAACATTCGGAATAAACACGACAACTCTTACGAACAACTATCGATCTAGCTTTGTGATCGTCGCATGTCCTAATCTCCTATCTCATATCTGGCAATCACAGTAAAAACGCCCAGACAGTGAAACTATTTCAACTAAAAGACCTTAGACAACCAAGACGCCTAAGCCAAACATTTATTCGGACTTGGCCATTCGAAGCATCATTCGAGCTACTCAGACTATGCAATTCGTATTTTTCCCGATCAGATTCCTAGTTGGTCATACAAATGTCTTGTCTGTCAAATGTCTTATGTGTGATTTTTTGCGAACTCGTTAAATGGGCATTGCGCGCCCTCGGACAAGAGCGGACAAAGGCGTACAAGTTGCAAAGCGGACAAAGGCGGACAAGAGCGGACAAAAGTTGATGTCAGAGTGAACGCGGAACGCGGACCGAAGCGAAGCGATTAAATGCGATGTACTGTTTCCGCATCGCATTCACTCTGACAGGTTTGCTGACAGCAACCAAAGGCGGACAAAGCGGACAAGAGCGGGCAAAAGTCGAACAAGAGCGGACAAAAATGGACAAGAGTGGACAAAGGCGGACAGAAGCGGACATGAGCGAACAAGAGCGGAAAAAAGCGGACAAGATCGGATAAAAGGTGGACAAGAGCGGAAAAAAGCGGACAAAGGAGGACAAGATCGGATAAAAGGTGGACAAGAGCGGAAAATATATGTGTGCTAGATCAACGAAACTACGCACATTGTTCTAGAAGAACAATCTTTTTGCTAACAATTCGCCATATTTGAAGTAGATACAAAGGACGCGGACGAATTAGGTTCACCACCATTTAAACGGCTTAGAATACACATTAGAAACCTAAATTCAAAATTGAAGTAAGTAAAAAAGCGTAAGAAATAAAGCAAAAGACTTTCAATGAAAGCTTCGCTAACGAATCATCACATAAGAATAATGATGATTATGAGAAACGCGTATGAATTTTTGAAAAACTAGAAATAACGCAAAAGGAAGTAAAATAATTCTTCCAGATAAGACTATTCATAATAGCTCGAAGGAATAGAGATATAGGAGAAATATTATCACATTGTTGAACGAAATGATAGTTTAGAATAATTAAAGTTCTGACAATTGAAAGTAGGAAAAGAGAAACTCCTGCAACAGTAGCTTTTTACGACATGGAAGCAGAAACCCAGTGGATCTACTCTTGGCTATATTTTTACAGTCGCTAGGCTAGAAAGATAATAGGTCATTTCAATCTTCTATTGGACCCGACACCTCGCTAGAATAATTGATTTTTACAAAACATGAAAATATCTTATATCTGATGTACCGCATAGGCAGCAAAATCTCAAATCAGCGTCTGACGGCAAAGCAGAAAGAGAAGATATAGAATTGTGACACGATGTGTGTGGTTTTTCTGTCGAGTGGGTTTCCTTACAGATAGGACTATAATTGAATGCAAGTAAAGCGAAGCATGCTTGGTTCTTCTAGTCAATTATGTCTGTCTTTTCATGTGTTTTCATATTCAGGGTAGTTTAGTAGGGAAAACAATTTCCCGGGTTAGGAGCTAGCCACGGGCTCGAGTTCCGTCTCTGCGGTAACATTTTCGCGGTTTTCATTACATAATTGCTGTAGGCTCGTTAGATACTGATCAAATTTAAAACGATTACCAAAACGAGACCAAAATAAATCATGGATCTTTTGTCTAGTAAATGTAAAACAATTTTTCAATCTTTTTAAGAAGTTTTCCAACCATAAATGAAAAAGGCATGCTATTTTGAATAACAGATTGATGCGATGCACAATTTTTACGACGCATTTCACACTGTCGAGTGAAATTCAACTTTGTTTATAGCGATATTAAAAACAACAAACCTTCCAAATACTCAAAATTTATACATTTTCAAAGACTTTAAGCACAGTGAAAAAAATATTCACATTGTTGAGACCGATTAACAATCCACATATTGCTATTTTGGGTTTTATGGCAGTGCATCGAAGCAAAATGAATATCTATTAACTTATTATTTTTTTCGAAGAACATTTTCAAAAGATTGTAAAATTTGGGACGGGTATAGCGTGATGAGTTTTTTGTTTGATTAAATCGACTTTGGGATTTAAAGAATTTTGGGACCGCGTAACTTCGGAAATCTGCGTTGAAAAAAATCGTAAAATTAAAAAAAAAATTTTTTTGATGCCAAATGTCTTAAAAATGCATGAAACTACCAGATCTAGTATAATCTCAAAAAAAAAAATTTGTTGGAAAAATTCGACTTTGGAACTTTGGAACTGAAAATTTTGAGATTTCCGAAATTATTTTTTTTGCGCCAAACGTCTTAGAAATGCTTGAAAAGTCGATATCTGGTGTAATATAATTTTTTTTAAATCTAAAATTTTCTAAATGTCAGAGAGTTGACTTAAAAAAAAAATTCGGGATAACACCAGATCTCGACGATTCATTTCAGTGTACGCTTATGTGTTTGTAATGGCTTGGAAACGTGAAATAAACTTATTTTCAACTAGTAGTTAAAGCATAACTATGATCAAATATATGTTTGAACAAGGTAACGATAACTTATAAATAATAATTAGTTCAAAACGACAAAAGATGTGGTGATTGGAAACTTAAATAACTGTTTGGTAGATTATTATGTTACAAGTAAATATTGCTGTAACCTAAAGAACATGTTCGCACTCTTGTTGCAACATAGTTCGGTCTTAGTTGTATCAGAACTAGCGGCGAATTGCTACTTGGGTTTGGAGTCCTGTCCCGGAGGGATTTTACTACTCATGATTTCGGCATCATTGTACTTGTTCTCGTAGTACGTTCACTTCTTTTTTAATGCTCGGATCAAACGCATTAGTTGAAGTTCTCTCTGTAGTTAAAAATGCGATTACGTAGCTTAGCTCCGTAATGGGAATTTATAATAATTTCATACTAACGTTTTCAATTGAAGAATATGATCAGATGTTGAAAACTTATATACTTTAAACATTATTATTTTAAATTAACATTAATTACACACTTCTAACGCAAAAACCGAACAATTAAAGTGAAATTTTAGGCATCTCCACTCATTCATCAAAGCGGTAAAATATCTGCACTTTATTAGATATTTCAAATGCCAAAATCCAATCTAAGCTAATAATTTATCGTATTCGAATGTGAACTCTGGACCCTTTTGTTTTCGTTAAAAACATTGCTCCAAATCGTTCCCACATGTGGAGAGCTAATAATAGCGTTCCCGATTTCACCTACGGATCCCCCAAAAACCGGAGGTCAACTTTGCTATGAATTTTGCAGAAACCAATATCCAGCATGTGGTTCGGTTGGCTCGGGAACAAACTACAAGTTCAAAAGTTGATAATTAAGTTCCTTCGGCAGAGCGCTGGGCTACCATGGCAGCAAGCAGTAAAACTTCTCCCCGCTTACTAAGATTGTGACACGATGGTGGTCGATGCTGGAAAGTTACCTGTTGCGAACAACTTTTGCTTGAAGAAACCAGACTTTAGTCTCATATGCTACAGCAGCAGCAGAAGCAGCAGTACGAGTTTGAGGACAAAATGATGAAACTTATGGTTTCCAGACTTCATTTCGTAAAACTGCTTTGTCTTAGAAGGGCGAAAAGTGCAGGCGGAATGAAGCTTCGCCTGATCAAGCTTTTTGCTGTTTTTTTTCTCCCATGCAACTGCAACTCGGGCGACTGACACCGGAACAATAATCCAAGCAAGCTGGGTGCGATAGAGAGTGTTGCCAAGTTTGTAAGATGTTTCGTGTGTTGGTCGTGAAGTGTTGTAAAACTTGTTGTTCAAACAGTACAGGTCATTGTAGTAACTTTCGTTGCTCGACAGAGATAAATTGAATGTTATCGTTTACTCTGAGGACTGGGGTTGACTTTTTCATGACACCAACAGTGACGGTGAGACGATGGAATGCATGTTTTCGGGTGAGTGTTTGCAGATTGTTCTGCAACTGGAGTACATCGGCTCATAAGCATCTCAGTTCCTCTGTTCATTCAATTATTTGAGTTCTTAGTTTTCGTTTTGGTTCTTAGAGCTATGATCCTCTCTTCTTTATGAAAAAAAAAAACACTTAGGAAAAGGTCGGTTACGTTAAAAAGAGCTAACATTTCGTCATTTTTCTTGAAGGGAACAGTTCAAATTTGAACCCTATCTGTCTATCGTTTCTAATACGAAACCTACTTCCGTACGTGAATTGTTATAGATAGTAAACAATCCATGCCTCCAGACTGTTTACGAAACCCGGTATGCATACTTTCTGGAATTAAAATTTTGTTCTGGAATCGATCTAACCACAGAATTTTTCACATCAACAATTGTCTTTGTTTAAAAATAGTTCTGAATTTCATAATTTTTACAACTTTGCTCTGTTTGATCTAGTTTTTACCGGATGCAACCTTCTAATACTCTTTTCTGGGTGACTTGTGGTAGAATACCTTAGTGGTGTGGAGTATCTTTGTAATCTGTTTGATGATGATGATGAAACCCAAATCAAACATCGCGAATAAAGGGGCATGCAGTGCCCCTACATTATATGTGAAAATTTAATCAGCATCATCCCCCCTTTGTCTACAAACTTTTCGGTCGCGTGTTCCTTCGCGATTAATTTTATATCATTTCTAAGAGTATTTTCTAGCAAATCACGGACATATTTTTTGTTCTATATTTTGAAAATCCGGATTGGAGCTAGTTACGAGTTCGAGTTCCATCTATGCGGTAGCTTTTTCGCGGGTTTCATTACATAGTTGTATTCGCATGTTATGTTTTCTTTGTTTACGTACTGCAAAATGTACTTTTTTTTTCAAAATTCTTGATTTTTTTTTAAAAAAATATACGAGATATGGATTATGCTACAAGCGAAAACGCAATAAAACTGTAAGAACAGATCACCCAGTCCATGTTTTGACACAATAATTGGTACGCTTCGAAGAAAAATCAATTATTTTGAAGGTAAATTTCTTTATTTCTAAGACTATGATCCATTTAAGTACTACATAATGTTTTTTGTTCAGAAAATATTTCGTACTCTTTAAAAAGTTTGACATTTAGTAAATAGCGTCTTTGACCGATTTTAAACTGACTCATCATTTCTTGGTAACTTAAAAGTACAGAACAAGTGAGAAAGTTAACACGAAGCTTTGCTCTGTACTTTCGAGTTGCCAAATTTTGTCTATCTTATTTTGAGCAGCGCAAAATTGTTCGCGAAACTCAAACTAAATTTTTTTAAAGAGTGGAACTTTTAGTTGCTCGGGATACGATCGAACCTACGAAGTTTGTTGAAACAAATGATTAAGTTTCGTAAGGGAATGTAGCCCCAGTGCTTTATTTTTTTTACCGTAACTCCTGACACGGAAGTCGGATTCGGATGAAATAGAATCCATTAGATCATAGAATTTTATTTTAATTTAAATATCTCTATGTAATCGAAAAGTTATTATGTGTGTTATGTTGAGACATCATTTCCATATCCACAAGTTCTATTTGCCATTGATCAACGGGCATGGATTGAAAATCTTCACTGCAATACTGCGCAAAACGCACACCTACATAAAAAATCAGTCAGAATGTGTAGCGGCGCGATGGAAAACCCCAGAATACTAGCCACTGTAAGACAAAGTAGGCCACGCTGCGGAAATTTACGATCGAAATGAAATTGCATTTCAAAGCTGTCTGTGATTTACAAGTTGCTTTCGGTTTGGCAAGCGCGAGGAGAAAAAAAACACACAAGAGTCGTTCGAAAGTTTTATGCAAACGCGAACTAATTTCGCGGAAATCACAAACAAACCGAACTCCGCGGCAGGAGCACTCCTCTGCGAGTAGGAAAAAAAAAATAATACAGAAGGAAGCTGAACCATCTTCAAGTAGAGGATAAATAAAACTTTCTGCTCATGAAGGCTGGCGGTATTCGCACTCGACGGGCGTAAAATTGCGCTTGTAGCCGATGCGGGTTTTTGCCGTACATTTCCCTTCTCGCTCTTACTGTCGCGCAGCATCCAAGCCAGCTTACCCGGATAAAGCAGTCAGTCAGTATGTAATGAATGACTTTGCAAATAGTGTCGTGCTGGAAAAATGTTCTACCATGCAGAACACACACACACACATACACACATGCCTAAACTGAGCATACAGTAGCAAATTCGCATTGGATTGTTTGCTATGCGGCTACTGGCAAGTGGAAGAACTAAAATGATCTGGTTTTTGTTTGATTTTGCACTACTTGGTTCTTCCCAACATCTCACACTGCATGGTGGTTCGATGTTTTTTCCTAAATTAAATGAAAATTCATGTAAATTTAGATGTGTAAAAAATGGCAGAGCGTCTGCGAAAAAAACGAAGTAGAAATAGAACTTCGAACTTAGTGCTTTTGGAATCAACGCTTACACAGTTTTGTAGCTCCTGTTATCTAGAACATCCATATTTCCTACGAGTATCAAAGAAGAAAACTCATGACACCTTTCCTGTACCTAGGTAGGTATAAAACGTTACCACTTGATATATTTGAAGTTTCAGCTTGCAGTTGATTGAGCAGGAAGTAAAGCAAGTGCATCATTCTGGTTGGTTCAGATCCAGAGCTCAGTTCCAGTTCCAGTATCAAAAATTCAGTTCAGTATTGAATCAACCCGCACAGGAAATAGTTCTGCTGCGAGACGTTCGCAAAGACGGTTTTCCTACAAACAAACACGAGTGCATAATCCAGCTGCATGTCGTTTACACTGGAGTAAAATATAACGAAAAGTGGACAACGATGGGGAACATTGTGCAAAACCAGCCCTTCTAAGGGCTCCAAATCTTATCTAAAGAACTAAAAAGATTGTTTCTATGCAAATCAAAG
The DNA here is from genome assembly GCF_030247185.1 of Malaya genurostris. Taxonomy (NCBI): domain Eukaryota; kingdom Metazoa; phylum Arthropoda; class Insecta; order Diptera; family Culicidae; genus Malaya; species Malaya genurostris. The sequence goes on along the minus strand of NC_080570.1, from coordinate 165,762,338 downwards.
ATAAAAGCTATTAAATTAGTGCAAATCTGGAATGAATTTTATGCATTTTTCGCAGTGCAAAATTCGCACCAAACGAGTGTAAATAAAACCAGCATTTGATTGTTTCGTATTCGAGAAACATTCTTCGAACAGTGTTTAATATCGAAGAAAATACCACAATTTGGCTCTTCTGAATGCCAGAAAATAATCCCGCACAGCTGTTTCATAGTTTCTTCCTCTGAAATATGCAAATCCGAAATAAAATAATCGTCATCAAATTTCGACATGGTGCTATTTTTTACTCTCTTTATTTAATGGTGCGGTCGAAAATATTTGTTTGAAATTATCGTTCTCGATTTCAATACTCACAACTGCTCCGCTTATATATCGGAGATCCAACATGGCTTCATGCCTAAGTGATCAACACCAACAAACCTAGAATCTTACACGACCTTCATCTTACGTACGTTACAGGCTCATCAGTAAGCTGATTCTATTTGCACCCACTTTTCCGCCACCTTCGACAAGATTAATCATAAAATTTTGATTTACAAACTAGAAAAACTCGGTTTTACTGGCTCTAAATCACCTTTCACCGTCAGCTCTGGTGGTCCTCAGGGTAGTCATCTCGGACCGTTTCTCTTCCTAATTTATCTAAACGATTTAAATTGCTCGAGCATGAAGCTATCTTTTGCGGATATTTTTAAGCTGTTCCACATCATTGAAAACACTGACGGTTGCAGTTGGAATAGGACTATCTTTCTTAATGGTGTGAAGTCAACAAGTTGATAGATAAACCCTTGAAAGTGTTCTGTTATTTCCATCAGTCGCAAACGCTCGAGCATGGCCTTCGATTATAATACCTCAAAATCAGTTTTAGATCGAAGGTCGTCAGTCATGAATCTAGAAGTTTTATTAGATTATAAATTGGCTTTCATGGAGCACAGAAAATTCATTATTTCTACAGCTTCTAGACATCTTAGTTTCATTTTTCGTATTTCTAAGAATTTGGACGATAATTATTGTCTGAAAATTCTTTACTGTAGCTTGATACGCTCGACTCTAGCGTATGCATCTGTCGTTTGGGCACAATTTAACCTTCGAAATCTTCAACGCCTAGAAGTATATCAACGCAATTTCAAACCTTCCGAGCTACGAAGATCGTTGCAAGCTGATTGATCTAGATTTGCTCTCTGTTCGACGTGATGTTTGTCATTTTTATCACTGATTTACTGCAAACCCGTATAGACTGTTCAGATCTTCTACAATTTTTACATTTAGAGATTCAGCCGTACTCTCCATTTCTACTCATCTCTCAGAATACCAACCAATTTAGCATTAGTTTTATCTTATCATTGTAGAATTTCTAAGTTCTAGCTTAGGTTATTGTTTATCATTTGGATTATTGTAATCTGCCGATGCAAAAGAAGAGGAGGTTTTATGCCTGTTGGAGAGAAAGTTTCAACTAAACTAGCTCCAGTGATATTTTCCCTGCTCCACAATGAACAACACTCGGAACAATAGTTTATCGGTCAGGGCTGCCAGTTTGTATTCTTTCCCTAGTGATTTAATCTTGACATTTCGAGTTACTCAGGGGTGGTTAAATTCGTGATAGTTTTGGAAGCGAGTGGCAGGTCGTGTCGTCGGTCCAGGTCTCGTGGCCTAGACAACAACCGGTACTTTACTCGATCAAAAGGTTTTCTGGGTCCAAAGTTATCGTTATCATTATTGGCAGTCATCAGTGATCCCAAATACACGAACTCGTCAACCATCTCGATATCGTAGCCGTCTGGTGGGTGTTTCTTCTCTATAGCCTTTTCCTCTCATGTATTCTGTTTCGTCGCATTTATAGCCACTCCGATACGCCTAGCTTCAGCTTACAGTCCGATGTATGTTTCCATCATCTCCTCAAGGCTACGTGTCACAATTTCAACGTTGTCAGCAAAGTCGGAAAACTGCACACTGCACGTTACAAAGCAATATTAAACAATAGATAATATAGTTAGCCCTCTCCGAAACCCGAATGACCAACGGCATTATGATTTATAGAATTTTCATACACTATTCATGAATTCATAGGTACTTAAACTACAACCAAAACAAAGAGCAAAAAAGCAATTAGCAAGGCCGGAGGCAAAAATCACACCGCACACCAGTAAAATGTCCATTATTCATTTCTGGTAAAACCTGAAAAATGAATGGTTTCAAATTAGCGCATCAGTTTACGCTCAATCGGTTCGCCGGGAATGGAACAAATATTATTCACCCGCTCGAATCTGTCGCAGATGCCGGCCGTAGAGAGAAAAAACAGAGAACAGAAAACCTCAGTTGTTATAAAAATTGAGTTCCATTTTTTTTCCTACTGCGTCGACATCCGGCCATTTTGGTCGGAGTTTTATTCTACGGAGGCATACTTCAGTTTGGCTGGCGGGAAGCAAAATATATGCCTTTTGTAACGATTCTGTTGCCGGATTCTACAACATTTTTGCACCTCATTGGTATTCCCCTCGGAAATGCACATATTGCCGGTGGGTTGCAGGTAGTGCAATCACTTTGGAAAATTCCGCTGAAAATGGCTGCAGGATTAATTTTCAATCATGCCACGCTCGATGGAGATTCCATTTTTTTTTGTTGTTGTTGTATTTGCAGGAGTGATTTTGCCTGTCATGGGAATACTTTGCCAACAATTTCCACGTATGGATTCATCGGCTTGTTTGGTTTCAAATGGACGAACCATGTGTCAATCAATTCGGTTTGATTTGGCAGGCATGCGAGCGAATCAGAGATTATTTTCCATGCGTTATTTAATTGATTTTCAAAATATCAACTTCGAAATGCTTTTTTTTGGGCTGCTGGAACAAAAATTGGTCCAATCTATCAGTCGACATCGAAGGCTTAGAACTTTTCATATGGAAAATCATTTTGTTAGTGTTGGAAACGATGTCGATTTGCAAACATTTTCTTTTACTTAGAAACTGGTTTCAAAAAACCATTCGAAAACAGTTACAATAGAAGCTTCTGTCTGTTTTTACTCATCAGTGCGTTAGCAGTCCATGTAGAACTGCTAGTGCAACTCAGCAGTTCAACGTAATCACTCAAGTAGTTTCTACATGAGTACCAAAACTCTATTCAATAACGCTAAACACTGCCAACCGAATGTCATCTGTTCAAGTCGTATCAAGTGTAAAGTCTTAGCTAGTGCGTAAGATATCGATGAAAACAAATGTAAGTCGGATAGGGTGTTAGTCTGGGGAATATGGTGGGTAGGGCATAAGTTTCCATCTGAGTTCAGAAATGACGGTTTTAATCGCTTTCACTGAACCGTGAATCTGAATTTTGGGAATAATTTCCAAAACAGAATTCACTTCCTGAATACGGTTTAGGAATTAACTTCCTGAATTCAGTTCCTGATTACAATTCCTGAGTTCAACTGTACGAGTATAAAATGTAAATTATAGTCGAAAATCAAATATTTCTGGTATTTTACACATAACTGGACGTTTTGGTGAGGACCTTCCACGAATTCTGGAACTGAATTCAGAACCCACCTGATTTCTATTTTTAATTTCAGGTTCAGAACTTAGATTCAGAGTTCTGTCCCAGAATACAGTTTCAAAAGTTAAAACTAAAACTCTGGAGCTAAGTTCTGATTCGAAACAACATTTCCGGAACTGGTTTTTGACTAGATTTTGAAACTCGTATATAGAATTCTGATTAAGGAATTCAACTTCAGAATTTTGGAACCAAATTCAAGATATGAATTGTAGATTGTAGATTCTGAAACTAAATTTTAAATCTGAACTTCGAACTTAAATTTTGTAATTTTTCGATTCCCAAACCCTGTACTGTACGAAGTTTTCCTCCACTGAGTATGTAAAACTATTGCAATAAACAACCATAAGTTTGTTTGTTCGCTGTACTGTTTTACTCTCTTTTGCTCAACGAAATTTGTGTGGTGAAAGTGAAGCAGTAAAAGTTGCAAAATTCTCAATATCACTCACCTAATACAATCGATTGTTGATATTCGAAAGTGTGAAAGAAGCATGCCAGTTTGATTCGTATTCACATCCTCCAGCTATGTCTCTGACATTACCCACCCGCCTCTATTTGAGTTTCAATATTGTCTTCGTTCAACATCCATACATTATCATTCTCATCTGTGCTTTTTTGTCTTTCATATCTCTTGATTTAACTCTTAAATTTCTAATCTGAAGTCTCAAATTTCATGTTCCAAGTGTTAATAGTTACGTGAATTTGTCTAAGATCTTAAATCTCTAGCCTCAACTCTCAAGTTTGAAATCTCAAATTCCAAGTCTTTTTTGTTCTTCAGTTTAATCTCCATCTAAAGCGATACACTTGACCTATCGGTTCTTCAACATTTTGATGTCGTTTAAAAGAAAAAATGATTTGTTAAGGCCTTCAAAATAGGCTTCCGTTTCTGCAATGGCCTCAGCATTCGACGTAAATTTCTTTCCCTGGAGAAACCTTTCCAGGTTTGGAAATAGATAATAGTCGCTGGGGGCCAGATCTGGAGAATACGGGGGATGGTGGACCAATCCTTACCGCCAATCATTCAATTTCACCGTTGCTTTTATGCATGAATGCGCTGATGCGTCGTTTTTCGTGGTTCGATGAAAACTAGAACTCTTCTGAAACGATCAGTTGTTATTCAAACACTAGTGGTTGGATTGTCATGAAACTTGGTATTGGCTAATCTAGAGGTTTGTTCTCAACACAAATTTACACGGTTCGAAACTATTCACGTCTTTTCTGTGAGAGGCCCTGGTACTTTTCATTTAATGTAGTACAATCGACAATTTTACATTGTAATCTAAAATAAGAATTACACGTATCATGCAAACAAAATAATGGGTATGGTTGTTGGATGATGTGGTCCACATAAATCCACGAATAAAAAATGTTAAAGTAAAATATAGCACTGCAGGATCCAGAATGATGGCTTTCAGTTGCAATTAGTTCATTAGGCATATGATATCTGATGAAAAAAATTTCGAGTTGAACGAATCGTCGCACAAAGCAGAACAAGCAAAACCGACATTTAGGAACCAGGAATATTATAAGCATTGAAACCAAACGAAGAGAGATGAAACATTTCAGTCTCTCATTGCAACAAAAGAGAGTACCAATGCCAACGTCGTTCGTTTTCCCTACGACAAGACGAAACAAAAATATTATTTGCATGAAAATTTAGTCGAATGTCAACTCTCATTATTTCTTCAATATATAGAAAATCTGTCAAGTTTGCCTTTAAAGAGAATCTAAAATATGACGAATCCAAGAACTTCTATAATCTCTTTGCATAGTATACAATTTCCACTGAAAACCTAAAATCACTGAAAAAGTAAATGAAAGAAAGAACAGAATTTTAAAACCATTTTAAAAATCTTAAAGTCCCAGAATCGAAAAATTTCAAGATGACACTAGATCTCGACATTTCAGGCATTTGGTATAAAAAAAATTTTGCATCCAGAAATTTTATGTTTACGCTAGCTTTCGGATTTTTTTTCTAACAACAACAAACTTATACATTCAAGATAACATTTAGATGGGAGTTTATGTTTGCTAAATTATGATATCAATTCTCTGTCAGTCAGTGAATGTATCAGAACTAATTGGCTCAAGTGGCACGTTCCTCCAGTTATTTGGAGATTGTGAAGGAAAACACAATTTCTAATTATTAAAGCGATTTAATAATAAATACGCACGGTTTCAAACATAATCATAATCTGTCTTCTTTATTTAAATATCATCCTTTTATAGTCTATTCTCTCCTAACTTTGTTAAATTAAAATTTCCAGTATGGATTGCTATAAATCCGGGGGGGAGGAGTTAGAACGCGTAGCTTAAGTCTGATTTAACCAATGACGTGTCTCGGTCATTGTAATCTATTTGAGTAAGAGAGAGAGTGAGTAATGTTTCTAGACAAGTGTGTGAGTGTGATGCGGAGAGGGGAGGTTGAGAGTAGTCAGGTTTAACTCTCGTGAGTGTCGGTTCGAGTCAGTGTCTTTTCCTGGGTTACCGTTATTCTAGGTCATGCCATATGGCACTGTTTGAGAGAGGTGTAGAGGTGTGGAAAGTGGAGAAGCGGGGAAATGACATAACTGAATTGTTTTTAGTTGATATTTGATGCTCAAGTTTCCGTGTTTACGTTTGTTGTATAAATGCGATATTTTTCGTTGGGTTGAAGTAAGTGCTGACAATTTAATTGTCTTATGTAGGTGAAGTTTATATTTCAAGTGGGTTTCTGGGCTTCGTGACTTGGTGTCAAATGGAAATTTGTCGAGTACGTGTTTTATGGAAATTTGTCAAGTGCGTGTGGTCTGAAGTGTGGGAAAGATTTAATGTTGCATGGTCATATTACAGCGATATGTCTCAAAATCAAGTCAACAATTTCTGTTGTGCTTCAATTTAAGCATCATGGTTTTGCCTTTCTATTCATTTGTTACACAATTTATCACATTTTCAATTGCTCCAGAACATCAAATGTAATATGCGAGAAGAGAATAGACGTTACAAGCTTTGAAAGAAATACATTCGGCAAGTAACGCATATTCTCCAGTAACTATGACCAATTTTCATCGGAGAAGTGTTACTGCTCGGTATCACTTTTTTAACATGGCAATGGCAACGGATTTCTTTCCGTGTATACTTTCGTTATGTCTGTCTTTTGTTTAGCCCCAATATTACCCGGCATTTATCGTAGGCCGGAGTTGATATCGTAAGAAGATAATTTCATTTTTAACGAGTCAATGTTATTCGTATTAACGTCAAACTGGTTATAACCCACCCGCCTTTTTTAATGCCGAGAAAGTAAGATTGCGCTCATCGTTTTTTCACTTTTGCTACTGTCTATCGCTCAGCTCACGGGGAACCCATTTTCCCACCTTCTGAATCTTTCCCATGACGAGTAGGCGTTCGGGAATGGCGTGGCGATTAATGTCTAACTTCTCCGTCATTTTTTCTCTGAGTTTGGTATAGTCTTTGTTCATCGTATTCATTTTTTTTTTGGGTTTGACCTATGCGTTCTTTGTTTTTCACACTCAAATCTCTAGTTTTAACTCTCACATTTCGAGTCTGTAGCCTGAAGTCTCAAATTCAAGTCAAGCTGTCTAAAATCTTAAATCACTAGCCTGTACTCTCTAGTAGAGCTTAAAATTGTCACGCGTTCCCAATGAAAGAATCCAATCCAACAGCCTCATTTTCAATATTTTACTGTCTCATTCGTAAATGACCGACGCCAGAACGAACGAAGAGAGACGAAGCATTTTCGTTTCTCATTGAAAAAATGAGAGAGACTAATTGCTAATTGCGTCACTCTTTCCTCTATGACAAGACGAAACCTAACTAACGTCTTCAGGGAGCATAAGCAGAATTTCAATTCTCATTCTTTCATCGATGTATTGAAAATCTGTGACGCTTGGCTATGAATAGTGACTAAAATATGACAAATCGAAGTAATTACATCCCAGAACCTCTTTGGAAACCAAAACTACTACAAATTTGAGCACTAACAGGTAAAAGTCATTGTGAAACCTTTTTCTGTCATTTTCGATTCCCATAGCTTTGGTTCAATACCGACACTGCATACTATGGGATTTTTACTGAAAACCGAAAATGACTGAAAGGGCAAATGAAAGAAAAAAACACAATTTTGAAACTACTCTTCCGCTTATGTCGTTGACTGGACATGGATTTGGTTCTCATAGTTTGCAAGCGAAACTGAGATTTTCGTCTATTTTGAGTCAATGAAAATGACTTTTATTAGCTCTGCTCTCTAGTTCTAAATGTAAATTTTGAAGTCTCACGATTCAAGACTCATGTCTAGAAAGTTCAGGTATCAAGTCTCAAGTTTCATACTTAAAAGTTCAAGTCTCCAATGCCTCAAATCTTGAATTTTACCTTCAAAGTCTTATGCTCCGAATATAAACAAACTAGAATCCCTAAAACTCTCGTTTTCTAAACTTACTCTCAATTCTCTATTCTTCAGCAGCACCGGACCAGGGAAAAAAGAAAACAGCATTGGAATTTGGTTTTGTTTTGAAATCATAAAAATTACCCTAATTTCATACAAACAAATCATTTGCCGCATAATTCAATTGACTATGACGGTCAACGATTATTCGTTGAACTCGGCCGTGCACCAAAAGTGCAACTAATTTTCTGTCAACTTCAAACCCAACCATTTGTTTGAATTGTCATTCGAACTGATCGAAATTCAATTTCAACCTGGGGTAAGCTAATTATACCGCTATTTTACGGTTCATTAGTCGATGATATGTCGGTTCGTGTGCGGTTTATTTATGAAAATAAACGGAAAATTTCACTCGGTTTAAATAAATGCAGTGTTTAATTTTAAATTACGTTACCCTTTTGAAAGCCCGGTTCGGAAGCGCATGGTTGGATAGCGAAAATAGCTCTATTACACGCGACTGACACATGATATGATGATATGACATTCTTTTAATGAGAAAAGGCTCGGTGGCACCACTGCAAACCAGCAGCACTTACAGGTCGACAACGAACGTCCGAACGGCATATGCATTCATCATCTCAGTGTGCCATGCACGTCCACGCGACGCAATCACGTGCTGTCATCATTCGCTCCTAACCTCGAAATTCAACGTATCTGAGTGTGTGTATTTTTTTTTTCCTGCGGACTTCCATCTGGGTCACTGCGGATTCAAATTACCATCACGTGTGATGCAGTGAGAAAACTGCAGTTATTCTACTCCGAAGCGACAGATTTAGTGGCTGATCTGCTGCGGTCGGAGGTCGGAACGGTCGGTCGGTTGGTTGGTTGCGCAACATGGATCCTACTTTGCAGGTGACTCCGTCAGACTTGTCACAAGGAACCCAATTGAGTCCAAGTTTTGTGGTCCAATAACGAGCAAACAAATTACTCACCGTTTGCCACTTTTGGCAGTCTGTTTGCTGTCTCGCCGTTTCAATGGAAATAAATTGCTGCCTTTTCTGTCATAATCATTCACAATGTTCATCTACTTGGCCACCGGCGTCAGCTTCAGGACAATTCCACAATTCATTTGGCATAATTTGACGCTCTTTTCACGCTCGCTCCGCCACGACGATCGATATAATAATGAATGAGACTTGAGCCAGCTTTTGTCACCCACCCTCCACCGTGAACAGTCTGTCGGGACCGGTAAAACTTCAGAAGTGCTTTGATTGCGTTTTGAAAATAAAATTGTTTTCTTTTTTTTTTGACAGGTGATTTTGGAATGGGAAAATATTGTGCAAGCGAATCTGATTTTATTTGTACCTGATGGACATACAAACAGGTTTCGTCACGTTCGCCGTTAGACCATTCTAATCGTTGTATGAATGAAAAACAAAAAATCTGTCATCAGTCAGTGATTCATGCGATATGTTTACTTTCAGCGAAATCCGCCTACTGCGATACTGTTGTCATGTGGGACCCCCGGTCCGGGGGAGTAATTTAATTACTCAATTAAACCAACAGCCTACTAGATGAGTAAATTGAAATCACGTTGGACGGGGATTAAACATTTTCGTATCCGGGCGCTGATCCGGGTCTGATCCGTAATTTGATTGGTCGTTTACGGTAAGTGTTCATAGCGGGTTGCACAATTTGTGTGCACAGATAATGTGAAACTTTCCTGTGGACGGTAGGAGGGCGGTAGCGAAAAGAGGGAGAGCCATTTTTTGAATTACGCTTTGAGCCTGGAGCGGAGGAGATAAAAATGTCGTTACGTGTAGGGGAACCGTGCCTACAGCGGACAGCCCCCGGTTTCAGCATTTCATCTTTCGCTTAAAGTTAGTAGAACTTGAAAAAGTTGAAAAATAAATTATTTTTTTTCCAGTTTAGGAGAGAATGTCAAATTCTATTATTATATTACTTGTTTTTAAAATGTGTTTAATCAAACCGTTCAGACAATCGTTTACCCGGTTCACCCCGCAATTCCCCTACGAGTAAATGCGGGTATTTGTCGAAGTGTCGGTAATGACTTATTGGCAAATGATTTTTTTTTCATTCTCGGCTGCGAACTGGAAGGAAGAGTCTCCGCATGATTGTAGAATCACCGGGAGCGAAAATCATTAATAATCCACCCTTCCCGGAGTGCAGTGCATGGCATGTGACGCGTGGATCCGATTTTCGTTCCCGAATCGTGGCCGTCGTGGCAAGCAGCTGAAAGCTTACAGCGACTGTGCAAATGGAATGGTTCCGCAGCCCCCAGGTGTGTAGCTCAGATTGTAGGGTTATGGTTGGAAAATATATGGTCGAATCATTATCACGATGATCGGTGAAAGTTCTGCCATTATAGACTGATCGGAAAATTAATAAAGTAGGTCGTTACAGACTCAGCTGCATTGCCGTAAGCTTTGTTTTAACATCGTGAAAGTACGTGAATCTTTGCTTGCGTAATCTATTTAAATCACAAATCCTTATGGAATTAAGGGAACCCGAATCTCTCTGCAGGGTTCTAAAATTTAACACTCTTACCGACATCATCGTAATCCAATTTTCTTCATCTGCAGAGAAACAATATTCAAACTTGGAAGGATGTTTTATTCGTCCACTTTCCACTGAGGAAACAGTTGCTGATTTGCTGTACGTAACTCGTATCTTCAAAACCCAGAGCGGTATGAAGCCAACCAGTTGTTACAGAATTCTTCTTCTGGTCCAGCCCAGCCCTTACGAACAAGCCTCAAACGAATGAAATTGCTGAATTTTCCTGGTCTACCTTCACTCGACTGTCTCCCCCACTCCCCTAGGCAACTTTCTCTATCAAACATACCAAGATCTCTGCAGTGGCACGTTATCATCATAAATACCTACGTACCTGACATGGTCATCCTCGTAGCATGCAAGTTAAAAATAATCATCGCCCAGTAGGCTTTGGGTATTTGGATGTCAGACGAAAAGATGCTCGGTTAGAAACAAAACAGCAACACTGCAACGAGAAAGTTGTCGTACTGTCATTTCCGAGCCTACACCGGTCTGACTCGTGTCTCAGTTGGCCTTGCTCTGAAAGTAATCAGTGGAAACAAAAACCCAGTGACATTGCCGCCTACTAGGTGTGAATGGTTTCAGGAGAAGACTTTCAGGTACGGTACCAGGAAACAGAAGAAAGTTCATCACGATAAGTGCATGTTTGTGACAAGGCTGCTACTTTGTGCACGGAAAAGATTGTACTGCAATTAAAACCAGATCAGTACATTTTGATAAGGGAAAACAGATTTCCCCAGTTCACAGCAACGTTTATTAAATTAACTTTTCATTCGAACAATCCGAATCTATTTTACACGCTTTGCTTCGAAAATCTACGAACGACCAGGCAACTCCATCGAAATTTATTTCGTTAATGTATTTCCACCATATCAGTGTTCTGACAAATGATTCTAATTTCCCTGTCGATCTCGCAAATCATTCACCTCTCCGCCTGAGATGGAACGCATCTTTCACGGTGAAAAATGTAGGTTAAGGGTTTTTTTTCCTCCCCAGGCTAGGCATCAGACACGCTTTAATGGGAGGCGATATTTTCGGTCGGCTTATGGCGCTGCCAAAACTCAAGACAGGCGATTAATATATTCCGAAGGCCTCCTCCTCCTCCTCCTCCTCCGACTACGACGACGAAGACAACGGGGGGAGGTAGAGTTTTTGTCTGCGATCATTTCCGCTAAGCTGTGACGGTGAATTTACAGCTGATAAATGAGAGACGCACTGCTTCGCAGAGATTAATTGCAATGATATAGCGAATGTTAATTAGCTCATTGGTTGTAAGATAATGTAAGTTTTTTTACGGATAAGTACGTACGGTTCCGGAAATAAATATATTCATTCTGGTTTATCATCGACGCATGAATCGATGCCAGTGTTAAATTTGATACCCAAAAATTAATTTGATGAAATCCGCTATTCTAATATTTGACTCTCTCTAAAAACGCTTGGTCAACAGTAAATCCCAAACGAAATATTGTAATTGTAACAAAAGTTTGAAGATGATGATTCTTTGATTGAGTCAAAGAATTTGATTTACTTAATTTTGTCGTGAATACTCTACTGTGGAGCGCATTTTCATTTTTTTTTCCTTTACAAGAGTGGGTAGAACTTAACCGTGAATATCTCATGTTGTATTCAAGGTAGCAACATAATTTCTCCTCCATACCATCGGTAATATGTTCAGCAATCGTCTCAAAATCAAAGTTGAAGTTTTATAAAATGTTTGGTATGAACGAGCATTAAGGTGAAATTCAGTGCCGAAATGAGGCACGCTAAATTCCAATCACATCAATTGAACGAATCATCGCGCAAAGCGGCAATACGGAATATTTTCAATGATTGAGTACTGTGAGCTTACGACACGTTTTGTTCGCTGGTGAAACCGACACTAACTATGGATGGTTATAAACTATGAGTATTTTTAATTGACTGGTATAGAGAGTTCAGTAATCAAATTTTCATCGATCTATTCGAAATTACCAAACAGTTGTTTTAAAGCTGTAAACTCGAACGGATGATACGGTGAATTGAATGTTCATTCTGATTATTTGATCAGAAATTTAAAAAGTGCTCGCATTTTTCTATTTTTTCTATATATGTCGCGTGACTTTTCCACTTTATTGCTAAGAATTGGAATCCAAAAATATGTAAGATGCCAATTGTCAATGTATATACTGCAGGGGAGACCGGGGCGAAAGTGGCCACAAGGCAGCAGAGCCGTAGTGAGAGTTGGTTAGGATTATAAAGCAAAATGAAAAATCAGTATTAACCTGCGTTGAAATCTATTTCGAAACGATGCATAGTTCAACAAATTTTAGAACCTGCTTTACGATAACATTAAATTTATTCGGATGGATTCACGGTAAGAATGTCTTAGATTAAAAACTCTAGCAAAAACTGAATTAAAAAAATATGCGCTTTTATTTTTATCGTGAATGTGTATCTTCAATCTACTTGAATAAAAATTATAATTAATCGCCATTGAGTAAATTGCGCTTCAAGCAAAAGTCTGCATAATTAGCATTAGCATTAGAGACCGCCCGTGTGTTGCTACTCCGTTATTGATCTGGACCAATCTAGATTGCAAAATGATTTTTTGAAGTAACATGTTTGGGAATAACACATTGTTTCACACTGTGCAAACTGTATTGAACCATGCATGCTGATCAATACCGACGCCGGCCACGTCCGAATGCAGATCTACTTGGGAGGGAAAGGATTGTTAGTTCGATGCATGTTGCTACTAAGAACCTAGGAATCCTCTGCATTCCCACATGCATCACAGGAGAGGATACTTTGTTAGTAAATGTTTTAATAATGTTATCAAGTGTTTATTGCTCTGGGTAGCCGGCTACCAAGAATGTTTTAAAGTATTATCGTTTTATGTGTTACTTTGTGCTGGCAATATAATGCACGAAACAGTCAATCTCCGAAATTGACAAAACTCCGGACAGCCGGCTGTCGAGTATGCAGTCACTCGTTTATGCATCTACCTTTCGCGTTTTTTTAGTCATGCAAAAAAAAACACATGCGGATTGATAAAAAAAGGTATCATCTCACTGCTAAATGGATGAAGCACGTTTTTATAAATGAAACTATGTGATGCAAAATAAACGAGCGAATAGGATTTAGACAAAAAAGTTGATTCATTGCATTGAAATATTCTAAACAGTTATTATAAAATCATTTTAAATCACCAAACAAAGGTCAACAGATTTCACACGCGTCTTGATTCTTTATTATTTCCGCTTTATTATTTGAATTATTTATTGAAATCATTTATTGGTTATATTAGTTGATCTGGGCAGCCGGCTACCGAGAAAAATATTAATTTACTGCTTGAAATATTAATATCAAGTTTTTTTTACTATGTATTCAATATATCGATATATGTTATCTCTGTTATTAACTTTGTAATATAAACGGATTTGCGCAATGGTTGATTTTTATCATTCATTTTATAATCCTGAAAGACAATCAATAACATGGTAGAAGAAATCATTCCTAATAAAACTTTTCTCCGAAGCTAGACGGAAATTGATAGGTTGAATAAAGAGATGATTTAGTAAAATAGAGTAATCAGAAGTAAAACATTGAAAATATCTGATAACTGAAAGGAAAAAGAAACTCCTGCAATTGTCGCCTTTTACGACATGGAAGCAGGAACCCAGTGGATCTATTCTTGGTTCATTTTTTTCCGCCGGATTCCACACGGCATCTAGGCTGGTACAGTCCGGAGAGCGCTAAAAGGTACTATCAATCTCCTAGTGGACCTCAGCCCCTGCTTCTAGCAAAAGTCTGCATAATTTCTAAAAACTAAGTTCCTCAAAAAAGTACACTTGGACCGCTTCTATTTCCGCTGTTTATTAACGTACCCGATAAAAGAATAAAAATCTTTACACTTATGCGTCCTGATCCAAAAAAAAAAAAGATCCGGAAAAAACCGAAACCCGACACACATATTTCGCTGTACTCGAACCCGACCAATACCCATCGGGCACGGGTTTCAGGTACAAATACACGAAACCCGATCATCTATGCCGCAAAGCAAATCTATGCTGACACTTTCCCAAACACCCTTGTGAGCATGTATCACTCACCTTCTTGACATCACAAAATAAATGCGGACATCAAACAGACACCGAGGGTCAGGTTTCGCTATCCTAAGCATAACAAACATATACCGTAAGACAGCAACTCACCGATCCAGGTCAAGCACGCCCGTACGCTCACGACGGACACTCACTCGCTCTTTAGAACAGATTAAACAAACTTAAAAATACTCGCTTCTGATTCTCACACTCTTCTCTCGCGCTCTCCCTCCGTCATCAAACATTGTTTCGCGCAGCAACGTGATTGGCTAATCCTTATGTAAGGTTACTTCCCCTATCAAATATGTAAACTAGAGATCAAGTTAGAACAGGAGAAGAGAGGCTAGATATAAAAGGTAGAGTTAACCAAAAATAAAGACAATTCGGAATTCAAAGTTGAGTTAACTTAAATTTTTTATGTGATGACTTCAACATCATAATCCAACATCGTAAATGAAATTCTAATTTTTTTGCTCTTTAGGAGGATCGCTGTTAAAAAACGATCGCAGTAAGCGTGCGCGTCGGACGTGAAAAATTTCCAGTACCATCAATTTTTTTTTGGATAATTCGTTTTTTTTCATTTTATTAGAAAATATTATAAATTAAGCCCTAATTATTGTAATTCTGTGCCAAGTGGAAGTAAACGTTAGACATTCGAATTGCGATACCTGTATCGTATTCATATGGACTGGTTCATGAAGTCTTTTCACCAATGTCGACCTTCTGTGTGTTGAATTTGTGATTACGTGGAACTAGTAATCATGGGCTTCCGACCTAACTTTTCAATTTTGGATTCATAGTCAAGTCGCTAGCTTAGAGCGTATCCTAGAGCTCATACCTACCCAAATCGCCAGCTCCGCGACACCTAGAATGATGAGTCATCGTCCTTCCGGAAAGTAGGTAAAGCATTACCATTCCCTCTTCTCCTTATTCTCTATCTTTCCCTGTGAACGATGGAGATGGGGGCGGCTGTGGCAATAAGGCAATGAATCCCGATTTTTTTTTGAAGTCAACTCTGACATTTAGAAAATTTTCGATTTAAATATTTTTTTCTTAGATTAAACCAGCATTTGACGTTTCATGCATTTCTAAAACATTTGGCGTAGAAAAACGTTTTGCGTTTTTTTTTTCGAACCTACCCGTTTTTTACGCGGTCTGCGAAGTTACGCGGTTTTTTGCGTGGTTTGAGTTGAAATATCATCATATTTCAGTGAGACTTCATTTTCAATAGGACTCATAACGTTGAAATTAAAACTGCGTACACTCTTGAACCGTAGAGCAATTTTTTTGAGCTTTTTAACAATTTGTAAGAAGAATTTTATTCCTTCCTTGAGAGCAGCAATTGATTTCTGAGGTTTCTTAAGAACTTTAGAAAGTTTTGTTTAGAATATGGTTTAATTTATTCAACTTCATTAGCAAAATTCTAATTTAAATTCTTTTTGTAAATTAGCTATGGTTTTCACAGCAGGATCACGAGAACGTTGATGTTGCCTTCGACGAACATTCTTCAAACAACGAAGCAGTTGAAGATTGTCATCGATTATAGGAGAATTTAATTCAGTTTGAGCTTTGGAAACTGAAAGATTCCTAGCTTCAAATATGTAATGATTCAAATTATCTATTATTGTGTCGATCTCCGCAGAATTTACTGATTCACACGATTTTCAATGTGAGATCTGTATTCAAACTCATCAAAATAATAGGATTAATTTTGAATGTTACAGAAAGAGCCAAAGCCAGCATGAGTTATCAGTTCACTGCAAATGTAACTTTGATATGTTAGAACCAGATCAACTGTAGAGGGGTTTCTCACGGAAGAGAAAAAGGTAGAACTATTGGGAGATAGAACTGACAATAATCAGCACAGAGTTGATTATGAAGTATTTTCTCATTCCGATTATTTTGCCCACATTTCCCCTACACATGTTTTGCGTTTACTGCGATAAATAAAGATCAATAAAATGTATGTTTTAGTAAATCGCCTTCAAAGAAATTTATTTGTTCACTAGCGCATTGAAATGGCAAATATGCTCCAACGATGAAATAAATTCCATGATTGGTTTCTATTTCAATTTCCCAGGCTTTCGATAACTTTAGTATTGGATGAAGGTAAAACTCAATGTTTGATTTGCTGTTGGACAAAGAAGGCAACTCCACCACCCTCCAGTAAACGTATCAAATCGATGAACCACATTATGTGGATTACTTTTCAATTTGACATTTGGTTTAAGAAATGTTACTGGTACAATTGTAAATTATAAAATTCATCTACACTCGATTTAAAATATTCAAATAATTATTTAACATCGTTTTGAATTTTAAAAATTGTTGAATTCTAGAAGCGAAAGCCATTGGTGGATTACAGATAGGTAGTTGTCTACTTGTCACGCTAGCGTAATTGTCACCAGATGAAAAAGATGACGGGACAGATTTACCATTTAATTTTTAATCTTAAGTTTGTGGCCTGATACAATTCTTCTTCATTTTTCAAAAGACACGTATGGGATAGCCATCAATGTGTAGGTTTTAATAAGAGCTTTAAAATAAAAATTATCAAAAAAATTCGAAACCCTGATTTTTTTTAATTTAATTTTTCTGATTCATTTTGAAATCATTGAGAAAAAAATCAAATTTTTTTTCAGTGTATATTTTTTTAGAGTGCCCAATCGATTCCCTACAACTTGTTCCTGAACGCCAGTTTTGTACGATTAACGGTTTCCGAGTTACAACGATTTGAAAAAGGCAATTTTTGTTAAATGCAAAAATACATACGCCCTTTTTAAAAATCAGTCGTGAGTCGGATTGACCTCTCCATCGGTTCAAAACTTATGGTTTGCCATACTGAAGCCATAAAAAATTTGCAAATTTGTCCAATCCTCTTCAGCGTTATTAATGGCTTGACCCTCTTCGAGGCATACTTTGAGCGAGATTTTGCCCGTATTCTTCTAAAAACGACCTTCAAATGTGTGAATTCGGCGAACAAGGTGTTTAAAATTGTGTGGTCGGTTTTTCTCAAGCTTCATCTTCATTTGAGCCCAAACGTTCTCAATTGGATCGGCATCGGGCGACTGAGAAGACCAATCCAAGGTCACGACATCATTTTGCTCCTTTGCCCATTCAAGACGTTTTTGCACATTTTTTTTTTTTTTTTTTAATAACAATTTATTGGAATATGAGTTTAAATTAAATTATTAAGATTTAAATTGGGTGTTCAGCCACAAGTGGTGACTTTTCAGCCCTGTTATATATATATATATATATATATATATATATATATATATATATATATATATATATATATATATATATATATATATATATATATATATATATATATATATATGATTTGGTTATTACCATGAAGACATCATTTGCTTCCGCAATTCTGAGATTTTTGTGTAGGGAAAATTCTAAACCTACTTGTATTGTGTAATGGGGAAAAGGAACTTATATACTAACTTACTAACTAATACAGAGAGCGAATCGATTCAATTGAAGATTGCATCGATTTTTGTCGGAACGTTTTTGCACATGTTTTTCACTCAACATCGGTTTTTGCAAAATACTTCTGCGAACATTTCCGTACAATATATTTAAACCCTTTTTCATCAATTTTGAAGCACCTTCGCGAAAAGTTAATGTCGGATTCTCCAAAAACAGGTCACAAATTACTTATTCGTCTTTTTCCGACAATACATCGACAGAGCCGCGATCTGGAAAGTCGTCGACCTTTTTCACCTCTTTAAAACGATTCACCCACTTGCTCACAAACTGTTTCGACTTTTGCATGTATTTCGTCGCAACGGCTTGGGTCATTTTGGGATCTTTCGTGTGCGAGCACAAAAAAAACTGCTTCGAAGCGCGTAGCGTACGCGGTACTCATTTAAAAAAAAGATGAAATTGTAAACTGATTGTCAGCTGATTTATTCTCGCATTGCATCAAGGACACTACTGCCCTCTGTGTTGAAAAAAATATCACACCATTCCACTTTACCGATCGCGAGTAATCGTGACCACGCTCTTATGTAACAGACTGTACGAAAGCTCGGATGCTTCCTGGTTTATAATGCTGTTAAACCCTTCAACATCGTTGGACGAGGTATGGGGCGTTGGCCCAATTTACTATGGAATGTTCAACATAGAACAATAAGTTGTAAAAATGTCCATATAATTATTTAACATCGTTGTTGAATTTTAAAAATGGTTGAAGGTGATAAAGTCGAATTCATTCGAATGATTATTTGAAAAAGCTGATCTTGTAGGTAGATCATTTTATTTTCCGTTATACCGCCTGAGTCGACTTCGTTTCTAGAACCGAATGGCATTGGTGGATTACAGATAGGTAGTTGTCTACTTGTCACGCTAACATAACTGTCACCAGAAGATGGCGGGATAGATTTACAATTTTATTGTAATTCTTTAGTATGTGGCTTTTCCGGTTGGGCATCGGCATGTAGATTATGTAGACTAAATTAGTCTTGAAATATACTCCTAGTTCGGATAAGTCTTGATAAAAACTGATTTTGTGGTAGTCTTAAAAAAGACCAATTAGCTCGAAATATTACTTTTTGGATAACCTTAAAAAAGCCTATTGTTAGTCTTCGAAAAGGCGGTTAGTGATTCAGGTCGCTTTGAAAAAGCCTAAAACCTTGAATCGATGTCGTTCAACAACGACTGATGCGATAGATCTTTAATTTCCGATTTCCTAAACCATCAAATATCGCAACTAACGCTCCACATACTTCAGCGAACTATGGTTTGTGGTCCGAAGCGATTCCAAGGTTATCACAACAATTCATCAATATCGCATACACACACGCACACGCACAGACGAATTCGCACGGACTCGTCCGTCAACAGTCACACACACACACACATTGAGCGGTAATAAATTTCGCTCCAAACGAAAGCCAATAAATGTGAATCAACAAAACACAGTTCCACTCAACCCGATTCAAAGCCCGTTGTAGTTTACAGTTTACCGGGATGCCGACATAATCTTGCTCCAGGCGAAGGCTTTAAATATTTCAGCATGTATGTGTGAATGCATGTGCAGCGCAGTATGCCATGCGTTGCCAGGGGCGTATAAATAGCAATCGTTTCCCTGGCAGAGCAATGGGGAGAACCGACTGAGTGAAGCTCGATGTAGCAATCCATGACTCTGGTGCGCGGTTGTGTGATCATTGCCTAGTGGAAGAGGTTTTCCCGGGAGCCTCTCCTGATCACAGGTACGAGAGGTAGGTACGATTTGTGTATGCAAATTGTACTTCTCTAGGGTTGTTCGAACTAAAAATGGGGTTACTGTTGGAATTCCTGAAGAAGCTTGAGCTTTCCGTAGGAAAATTTTCTCCTGCACTGATACTATCCTTGAGTTCTGAGCAGTTTGTTAATGCGTCAACAGTTTAAAATCCAATTTGATTTCATTCACAGTAGATTCCATGTGGCTCGAGCTGTTTCAACTGGAAATTTGAGACAGAATGAGTGAGGTGGCGGTCGCATTCAAAAGCACTACGGAAAACAGCAGATTGTTACTCCGGGGGGAAAGCGAGAGAGAGAGAGAGAAAGAACCGGAAGGCGACAATAATACACTTCTGTGCGGTGTGTTTATTTCTGAATGCAAATCAGGTGCATTGTTTAATTTATATTTAACGCAATGGGAATGGAAAACTTCTCGCCCCGGCAAAGTGAAATCGAACGAGTGCAAATTGTTTTGTTTCAGAAATTATTATCAAACAATATCCGGTATTTATCATAATTTGCTCGGAATGTTGATCGTGAACGGGACTAAATAATTGGCTTAGGAATTCTATGATTCTATTCTATTAGGACCAAATACTTTACGCAACAAAATCGCTATCAGCATACTAGTCTTGAGCATCAAAGTAGGCATTTGCTGCTACCGGCAGGCAAATCAGTCTTCGGTCTTCATTTTGCGTTAGCAAAGTTTTCTGTATAAACGCAGTAGGCGATTGGAAAAGAGAATCTTCTGGTTTTGCAGTGCGTTTAAAAGAGATACCTTATTGAAAATAGAGAAAGACAAACCGGTAAAACGAAGGATGGTTGTAGACTTTTTCGGTAAGGGTTCGTTTACATTGAGAGAAAACCTCAAAATCATAAACAAAATCTTAGACATTCTTAGTATGGAATCATTTTTTGAGAACGACGTTTAACACACATATTCACGGAAAACACTATCAGAATAACAGTTTGAATTTTCCAAAATCGAATCTGGAAAAAAATTGTAGAGTTGAAAAAACCTCGAATTTTTTTATGCCAGATGCCTTAGAATTACAGATTTTTGCAATCAAAAAAAAAAACTTTGTTTGTCGATTGTCTTAGAATTGCATGAAACGTAGAGATTTGGTGTTATTTCGAAAAAAAATCATGCAATTTTAAGACATTCTCTAAAAATCAATTCTTCTAAAAAATCTCAAAACGTCTCTAGTCCCAGAGTCAAAAATTTCAAGACATTTGCCATAATAAAAAATTCCATTTCAGTAATTTATTTATTTATTTATTTATTTAACATAACGACAGTAGAGATGACCCCATAATATTGGCATCCGATCTTACATCTTATTACTAGAAACTTTATTATGCGTAGGAGATGCGCACTGTTTTGTCTAAGTGGGTTGATCTACAGTAACAATATTTTAGTTGATGAATACTGGACTTATTAGTGAAGATTCATTGCTCTCGAAATGTGGAGTTGAAACAGAAGCTTTACGTAATACACTATGTGTGTGTGACCTCATTCAAACATTGACCATTTGCTCCTATCCAGATGCGAAGAAAGGAATAGCAAAAATGTCAACAATACATGTTACGCTATCTTTCAATTGGCCGTTTATTTATTCATTTATTTTTTTTTTTATTCCTTCATCTGACCTGTTATAGTCTCCATGAGGCATTGGAAGGGGAAAAGCCCAATTGAGGATAATTCAATCGTCAAATTGGGCATCAAACCCGCTTCATCTTCTCTGACGGTTGACAATAATACAATTATACATACATTTTCATATTACATTATGGGCTTACACTTATACTTACACTTATACTTATACTTATACTTCCACATGCGAAGAAAGAAATATCAAAAATGTCAACAATGTATGTTACGCTTTATTTCAATTTGCCGTTTAATATCAAAATGCCTTGAGAAAAAGTAAGTTTTGTTCAAGTTATACTGACAATATTCTTACCAGAGCTTAACATTGTCACGCATTCTCAATGAAAGAAAACATTCCAGCAGCCTCATATTCAATACTTTATAACCGACACCAGAACAAACAAAAAGAGACGAAGAAAACATTCGAATCTGGTGTAATCTAAAAAAAAAATTATATCGACTTTGGAACTTGAAAAATTTTGAGATTTCAGAAATAATCTAAAAAAAAATCGACAGAGATTTCCGAAATCGAAAAAAAAGTTAATGCCAAAAGTCTTAGAATTGCATGAAAGGTCGAGATTTACTGTTTTTTTTTTCGAAAAAATCGGCTCTCTTGGCTTTCTTTGCAAGAAAGTTTACGTTATTTGGAATTTACTCCGTAAAAATTTTGACGTCATTTAGAATTGAATTTTCATGAAACATCTTGAAAAAAAAAATTTAAATCGACTTTTTGGGACTTTCTATGAAATTGAAATTTTTTTAATGCCAAATGTCTTGAAACTACATGAAACGTCGAGATTTTATGTTATCTCGGGAAGATATTTTTAAATCTCGCTCCTGGGACTCGAAACATTCTTATTTGTTATCGAATATCATAGAGTATCATGGATTTTTTTCTAGATTGCACCAGATCTCCACGTTTCTTGAAATTCTAAGGCATTTAACATAAAAATGTCACTAAATCTCAACGTAACTCATGTAACTCTAAGTCATTAAGTAAAAAAAAATCCTGGGCTCAAATGCAGTATAACTATTCCGAAGTGTTTAATTTGTAAAGAAAACTCCGATTTCCTTTTTGCATTATATCTAAGTTGTAAGCTTCAAAGCGGACGATATCACCCCGGAACACGCCGGGTTTGCATTTCTAGCTTTCACCCTTAGCCTTCAGTAATGAAATTCCTTAACCTTGGCCCTCTCAGGTGGTGCAGCAGCCAACCGCATTCGGAGTACAAAGTTTTACCTATCCGAAAGGAGTAACTTCATGTTCCTGCCAAATCGGTACGGCATTCGGAACAATTTTCAAAGAGACCCCCACAACAAAGTTAAGGAAAACCGAAGAATAATTTAAATAGTTTTCAAAGTTCGGAAGCTCCTAGTAGGCATTGGATTCTTTGGAGAAAGAGAGAGAGAGAGAGACCCACACGCACGTCGATGGAATACTTATCCATGGCTTGCTCTGCGAGCTGAAGAAACAATGATCCCTCAATGGTTTGCTTTCCAAAACGGATCGCTTTCCATCGTTCAAGAGTAAAGATTCGTGCAAACTCTTTCCCTATTCTATTGCCACTGCAGAACAGTAAAAACTTTCGACTGTTGATTTTGCTAACAAGATCATTAAACTTTTGCTTCCTGGAATTGCGGAACGTGCAAATTCAATGTAATGAAGCGTGTACATGTGAGCGTGAGGCGGAATTGTAAATATTTGTCTTTCTCTACAGGAGGCAAAAAAAATACACCAACCCAACTGATCCAACTTCACAAGAAGATAATCAACGGGTGTTGATACCGTTTTGAACTCGAGCAGGTGTAGCCTCACGTCCCATTCGGATGCCGGTTGCAAACTACTGGGAAAGGAGAATGTCTTAAACTGGTGGCAGTGGTAGCCAATTACCTGCAAGTTGCAGATCGCAGCAACCGACGACGACGAGTCTGCACAATCACCATGGCACCATAGAGGAGAGAGGGAGAGCTCAGCTAAATTGAGAGCTTCCTATTCCACGCACGTTCGGCATTCACGGGATTTTCAACGGCAGTCATGCAACTGTTGAGCTTTCAAAAAAAAAACCGCCAGAACCAGAAGGAACAGATTTGCTGAAAACAGCAAACGAAGCGGAAGATCTTTCGCTTGATGAAAGTTACCTACAGACAGTAGAGATTTTTGTCAAGGAACAAAAACCGGCCGCCTCGGCCCGACGACTGTCTCTCACTTTTCGTTCGTAAACGTCGGAGGTGTTTCTCTAGCTTACTCAGCGCAACTTTTTAATTACATTTAGTAGGATTATTTCGCTTCATGAAGGCAGGTGGTTTTTCCATCTGAGCAAAGAAAAGTTTTATTTTCGCTTGGTTTGTTCGTATTTTTTTGTTCCGGGTTGCATGTTCACTAGAATTTTATGGAGTATTTTTCTTGTTGAACAGAATTTCTAACCCACACTAGCAATACCAATGGCAACTGTTTTAAAGTGATTTATAAAAGTGTTCCGAATAAAGCAGACAGTGAGCAAACGGAGCTTCCATTTGTCTTTTTAGGTTTTTTTTCACAGTTCTTCATTTTTAATAATAATTATTTATGAATCCAGGACAAACTTACTCACTCTCACTATGAAAAGATGGAACGCCTACTTTGACTGACCATATCTGAGCCGTACACGCAGAAAAAAAAATTATGAAAATAACTATATTTGGGTTTCAAATAACGATTTTTTTTTTGAAATTGTGATCAAAGAATATCCGGTTTGATGTTGCAAATATTGCTGCTTGAAGCTACAAAACATGATAATTAACACTCAAACGTTCGGGTTGGGATTTTCATCGATTTTTTTTCTCAAAAATTTGTAACTACTGAATAAATTGACCGATCTTGGTGCATGTTGTTTAATTTCATTCTGCCTTAATCGATGTTGATATGGTCCAAAAACACCGGTGTTATTCCAGATCGCCTTGGGATAAGTCGGTTTTGCCATTTGGGGTATTCTATCTAAAAAACTAAAAGTGTATATGGGAACAGTTCTGGAACAATTTGAAATGTGCAAGATTTACTAAAATGCATCAATTTGAATAAAATAATCATTTGGCCAACCATCCCAGAGGGTACTGGAACCGGTTACAAAACTTCTGAAAGACTTTTTTGAAAAGACGCAGAAATGTTATCAGGAAAAACAAACCGGTTCTGCAGACAAAGAATTGTTTACTATCGTTTGCCTTGTCTTAAAAATTTTTGTGAAGAAATGAAACATTGCACAATTTACACAATTTATCAAATTATGAGAACGATTTTAGATTTCCAGAAGTTTGAAGTGTCATTCGTATTCACGTCATCCAGTTATATTTTTGACAATACCCACTCACTTTTTTGAAGCGGAATGCCCTCTAATTCGGTTACACATGTCATATTGTTAAGAAATAAGTTGCACGAAACGGTGTCAGAGCAGTCAGGAAAGTGAGGGCTTTAGAGCAAGTAGATTTCACAATTATTACTTCTAAGATTAGACCATTACTACGCACCACATTTTCGACACCGTACATGTTGATTCCGACAAAACAAAAAAAAAATGAACGCGAGCGTACTTCGAAAGCGTGTTTGTTTATGCTGACGAGGAGGTGCAATTGTTTGTCGTCGGTGGTTCTGCGATTGAAAATAAGAGCAAGTAAAACACAGCGGTCAAGAGTCATAAGTATGTCTGAACCTTTTGCTGAAGTTTTGGTTAAATAAAGTAATGAATTTTTTTTTCCATAAATACGTTTATTTCTTAATGCAGTTTACATAAGTTTTTCTTCGCCGTAGCATCACTTTTACATAATATTCTTATCCTAATTTAATTTTAACATAGTCACAACGTTTTGAATTTATTAAAACATATTCTCTTATTACTTAAATATCATCTTAGGTAACTCGTCATTAATTATGAAATCTACTCTGAAATATTATTTGAACCAAACGGTTAACTTCTATAATTATAAAATAAGCTGTTATTTTCAGACATTTTGTTGATAATTTCATAAACTGTTTCGAGTTTGTTTGTATCATTACATAATTTTTATTCTAATTTAGCTATTGGTTGAACTCATGGACGCAGCTGGGATCAGAACTAAGTCTTAAAAGGGGTCTTTATTAAATTGAAACTCCAATTTTCTTTACGAAATGATAAATAAGTTTCATGTATGGAAGGTCACGACAAGCAAGAATGTCTCGAACTGGGACATTGGATAGTCTACCTTGGGTACGCAAAGAATTTATTAGTTGAGATCTGACATCACGATACTCCACGCATGTCCAAACGACATGATCAATATCCCGATAACCTTCTCCGCAAGCACAATGATTAGTCTCGGAGAGCCCAATTCGAAGGAGATGTGCATCTAACGTGTAGTGATTGGACATGAGTCTGGACATCACACGTATGAAATCCCTACTCACATCCAGTCCCCTGAACCATGCCTTTGTCGATATTTTCGGAATAATTGAGTGCATCCACAGACCCAGATCATCTTTATCCCAAGAAGCTTGCCAGCTGGCAAGTGTTCTTTGGCGAGACGAGCTATAGAATTCGTTGAAAGCAATCGGTCTCTCATAAATTTCACCCTCAATAGCACCACGTTTGGCTAAAATATTGGCTCTTTCATTGCCAGGAACGGAGCAATGAGCCGGGACCCAGACTATAATGATTAGATAATTATTGTTCAATATGTCGTTCAGGCACTGTTTTATTTTGCCCAGGAAAAACGGTTCAGTCTTGCCAGTCATGTTTGAGCGAATGGCTTCAATTGCACTCAGACTATCTGTAAAGTAATGAATTGGCAGTCGACAATCGAAAAATACATTGTCGCCCGCATACCAGGAATCACATTCTAATGAAATTCAGGTGATCTTAAATGAGCTCTTCGTCGAGTTTTAGTTAATGTTCTAGGCAATCACAAAAACTTAACCTTAAAATATAGTTTTTTTTCTTCAAAGTTTTACTTTGAATCGGAGAAAATAATGAAAAACTCATTTTTATCGACACTGGGACTTGAATTTTTATGTTTTGTAGCTTGAATTTTTATTTTCCAGTGTCACCTCGATAAAAAATTTTGTGAAAACAATCGATTTTTCGGGATTTCCAAGCTCGATGAAATATTTTCAAATTTTCTGAACGTATTGAAAATGGCTCCTAAGGTCTTAGGCCAGTGTGTTTTAGGGTGTTAGTCCTCTATATTTTCACGCTTCAAATCTGATTTTCTCAGAAACGGTGACGAATATAAAAAAAAACCCAACTGACAACTGTGAAAATTTCAGAATGATTCATTGATTTTAGCGGTCGAGAAAGTCTTTTTTCTGAAGGAAGAATTGCATAGCTGAAAACGCCGTCTTTCAACTTGTTCGTTGAATATCTCGCCTTCAAAAGCATATATCAAAAATATATCCTGACAATGTCTAGATAATTCAATTTAAATGAGCAAAAACATATATGTTGTCGTGATAAAAATGAAGTGAATGTTATTGTTGTGAAGGTACGTCGATTTCTTTAGACGCGCCATTTTTTCTGATCTTTTTTCCTGGTAACGTAACGAAACATGAGAGAGAAATGAAATCTTTAAACTGATTGACGTAGACGGATTAAACTTATGATTAAGATTGATTTATTTCTATCAGTTCGTTAACTTATATATCCTATGCTCTCCTAGTCTAGCTAATTAGTTTTTACAATTGGTGAGAATCTGGGGGGAGGAGTTAGAACGCGCAGTGTAAATCGGGTTTAACCAATGGGACTAGTTGTATCGAGTCTGCCATTGTATATTTTGTGAATAAGAGAGGAAATAAGCTTCTTGATGAGAGTGAGCGGGTGTGATACGGAGAGGAGAGGGCGATAGCATGTTGGATTATTCTCGTGAGTGTCGGTTTGAGCTACTGTGTGCTTCTGAGTTACTGTTATTCTAGGTCGTGCTGGTTAGTATTCAATTGTGGACATGAGGGGCGTCAAGAAGTGACACAGTCGGTTATGTTTATTTTGTGTGTTTTGCCTTTTTGATGACATAACGATTTGAAACTTAATGCTTCCTTGTTTCTGTAGTCGAATTTTATGACCACGTTGTTTCTTTCTCTGAGTCACCGTAAAGTGCAAGTGTTGATATTTTAGTTGCCTTCATGTAGGTTATGTATTTATTTTATGTAAGTTTCTAGGTTTTCGTGGAATGGTGCTTTTAAGGGGTTTTGTCAAGTGCGTGTGGTCTGGGGTGTGTGAAAGATTTAGTCTTGAATATTCATATTACATGGTCTAGAATGTGTGAGGAGATTTAGTGTTAAAGGCTCAGCAAGGCTGCCAAAAAAGCGGTAGCTTTATTGGATTTTATGTGATGTAGTCAAACTTGTAATCGAAAATATCAAAACTTTTTTGGCTACCCGACCATATCGAGAGTCATTTTGCACATTTGCGAGAGAGCATGGAGTTAAATGTAATACGTAGAGCGAGCCACGTGGTTCTACGCGACCTACTGGCCTCAGCCCTTAATAGCTGCAATGATTTTTTGCTTAGGCCCTTCTCGAAAGTAAGCCTAGGAGTCGAAATTGTGCACTGATCATGCAAATTAGTCCTTCGTGATATTCACGATTTCTATGACTTTTTTACAGTTTAGCTCGACTGACGATATTCCAATACATGGGGTTATTATCTTCACATTAAGGGATTATCATGACAATACGAGCTCTCACACATCAGGTCAGACCAGCGCCTATTTGGCCGGTCAAAACATCGAACTGATGGATCATTCACCTCACTGTCCTGATGTGGCACACAATGACTTCACCGCACATCAAGAAAAAAATGCGTGGTCAACTACACCAGAAGATGCTATTGAAGCATTAAAGAAGAATCATTCGGGTTCATTGAGAGATTCTGCGTCATTTCGACTTTCAACTTTGTGTCTTTTGAGCACTAAAACACCTGGATCTTAAAAAACTGAAATAATTGATTCAAAATCAAATTCCTTGGCACAAAGTAACGGTTTTTCATTGATAATTCAGGGGCAGATTAACAAATGCAAGATTTCTTTGCTGCCCAATATCGGTAAGAAGAATTGTTCCCTGTTGATATACCAAAGTCTCGTGTTACGATTTTAAAGATTAACATGTATTGTAATCAGAAGTCAGAAAATAATCAACTAAAACAAATTTGAGCGCGTTTATTAACATTTGTAACTCCGGAATCGAAACTCGGATTCGGAAAGAATTCAACTGTACCAGCTTTTCTACTAAATCCACGCACATCTACGGTATGTAGACACTAAAACGACTAAAATTCACAAGACAATTCGACCAATGGGATGCAACAACCCTACATAAAATAATATCGAATAATAGGTTGTTGAGGAAAGGTATCATTTTCTAAAATTAGAAGGACTCGATTTAGACTTTATTTGATTTCGTTTATCGTGCTTTCCGGATCCCGATTCGATTAAAGTTTAACGATTATGGCAGTATGAGCGAGAAAGTTGTTCACCGCCATGTTGCCATGGCAAAATGTTGCTGACCTACTACGATCGAACAAAATTTCCGGTTGTTTCAGATCGGACTCAACAGCTCCACGAACTAATTTGATTTTCCGCGGTTTTAATTTTTACTAGTTCAAAGTTGACTGATAAAACTTTTAACGGTAACGATCTTATTTTTACTCGAAACTCTGTGGTGTTGTACATGGTTTAAAATATGCAAGAAATCGTTTCTCTTTCCTACAAATTCCTAACAAATCCCTCGAGTTCAATCAATGTTATTCAGAAAACAGTTCAGTTTGATTGCCAACCTCGCGGCATTAATCAACACAATCAGCCCGCATCTGTCAAATGAGATTCGTTTTTCGAACCTTTTTCCCTTTGGCAATCGAAATTTTCTCGTACCGCCGCTCATTATCATTTCATTCGGTGCTTCACAACAAACTGCCGCACAGTCTCCAAGTATCGAACGTTTGTCAAATTCTCAAAAGGAAGTAGCAGCCAAAATTCGGTGATTGCCGTGAATTGAAAGTTCCCCAAGTTGAATGAAAAGTCACCCTGTGTTCTTTTGAGTTCTAGATGTCAATGTTGCAGACATTACCATTGAAAGATACCACCGAAAAGTACGTAACTCATAAATCACCGTGCGCTATTCGTTCAACCAATTGTCGTTCATTTTTCCGTTTCGACAGTAAATTTATTAGCAAGCGTAAAGTAGAAAGGAAAAGTACTGCTGCTGGGAACAGCAAACAGAAAGAAATAGTGTTCTATTAATTGCAGCACTTGATTCACTATCGCTTGATTCGAAAAGTTCCCGCGTGAATTATCGTTCCGGTCTTTGGAAACGCGGACGAGATTGGTTTGGGTTGGGTTGGGAAAGGTGCAAGGGATTTCCTTCTCGGAGCGAATCGGAAGTAAACTATACAAAGCAATGGCAGTAAGTGAATTTCGCCCATAGCCCGGGATCTTAACGATATTTCGTTAGTAAATAGTATTTTACAAGCAGTTTCTTTGCCAAAAATAGAAAAGTGGCAATTTTCCATTACCACCGCTAGAGGGTTATCCGGAGCTAAGCAACAAAAAAAAAGTGAAAATTTATTGGCAGCGGCTAATTTCTTTGGACATTATCATCAATTCTGGTGCACGATGCTGCAGAAGACCAACAAACACTGGAGATTGCCGTTTTTATTTATGTACCTGCATTTGGGTGCTTTTTGCCGGGTTTTTTTTTTCCATTCAACTGACTCAAAAAGCCAGAATTAATTTCATCAAATAAAATGCTATCGGATTGCACTTTCACCGCAACAAACTTCCAAAATTAGTCAAGGGCTCTGGGCGTGGAATTATTTTGGCTACTGTGCGAATAATGCTTTTAAATTCGAATAACCTTTGACCGGTACATAAATCCGTAATAATTAGGACTTTCCAAACATTTTGCACTCTGATTTTGGTGTTGACGATGTTTTCCATGCACCGCCAAAGTAGCAACGAGAACGTCCACGCAGTAGGCTAGGGATTGTTTTCATTCGCACAGTAGGAAAAATGTAACATTCGAAAGGCATTATCTTGCGGCATCCGGTGCCATTCATTCATATCATTCATCTTCTAAAATCATGATGAGCCAAAGATTGTTGTTCAGAGTTGATTGAATACTGAGTTTATAAACAACGAATTATCTACATAGCATAATTCGTATTCATTTAGCCCACTTAGTGGTCGATAGCCGCTCGATTGTTTCTAAATTCCCAAATCAAAACAAAACATATTGTTCGAACATCAACACTCAAGACATATTTGTTTATTTATTTGGAGCAGGGAAAAGCCAGCTAGAGTTGAGAATTATAAAACCACTGCCTCCAGGAGGCATAAAACCTCCTCATCTTTTGTACCAACAGATAGTTTACATCCAAATTAATATTAATGCAAATATATCGCAGTCAAACTACTATCGATTCTGAAACTAACATGTTAAGTGACTAAGAAACAATCGTGTTTTTTTCGTTAGGATAATTCCTCACACGAATTTGGGCTGATTTTAAAAAAAACCAAAAGTATTAGCAATAATACATTTGAATTTGATCATTAATTACTTTCTGAAAAAAAAACTATGTATAGAAGAAAAACGCTATTTGTCGGTTACGTCACTTATACCAATATATCTCCGGATCTGCCTTTATATCTCTGGAAGCGACAGCCAATTGATCTTCGAACTTTTTTTTTATTTAAAAGATATTTTTATTCAAGCCTATTTGCGTACAAGCTATCTTCGAACTTGATTCGCGAACCAAAACTAACTTTCAAATGAGCCGGATCTGCCATCTCCGTGAAAACTGTGCGAAGAGAAAAATCTTTAAAAAGCGCACACATACATACATGTTCGGTTTTTCCAGTAGTTCTATCACCTTTCTGTAGAGAGGTGGCAAAAAGGGATAATAACACAGACTGCGACGATTAATGTAGAAATCAAAAATTTTTTCCCTTTATGGACTACTCTGACCGAGGGGGATGGTTACAACTCTCCGTACTTTCCATACCGGACGAACTAGGCTATGATGCCCAAATGAACACTAGTTACGAAGGAGGAAACCGGCCTATCATAGATAGGTTTCCTTCAGCCTGTAACCCAAGTGACAGATTCCTTTCTGGTTATCAATTTGCAACGAAAGATACGAATATCTTCTATTGCAAGTTCACCAGAGAGTTTGTCACTTGGGCAGGAATTGTGTGCTTCACCCTGTAACCAGTCAATCATTAAGTCGTGCGACTGTATCGTATTAGTATTTTGTCATCCTACCAACTGCTTCTGTGTCTTAAATGTCCTCGTCGATGAAACTTTGAAAATTTCCCATTGACGGTTTCGTGAAAATACGCTTCAAAGTGTATATTCTTCCAAGAATCAGCACTGTACAAAAGTTTATGAAAGTACGACTTTGAAACTTTGTAATTATGTTCCTAGACAACATATCTATGGATTAAAACAATAAATGTAAAATCGAATTTTCGTAGAGTGCTCTTCTTAAGTAATTTCGCCTTCAATTCCCAATGCGCGCCTCAAGGTCTGAGGCCAGTGAGTTTTAGGGTGTTTTAGAGGGCTATTTTCACGCTTCAAATCTGATTATCTCAAAAACGGTGACGAATATCAAAAAACCCAACTGACAATCTCTTAGAAAATTAGTATAGATTATTCTGTGAAAATTTCAAAATGATTCATTGACTTTAGCAGTCGGAAGTCTTTTTTCTGAAGGACGAATTGCATAGCTGAAAACGGATACTATCGCCCACCGGTTGGGCGATCTTACGACGTTCGACCAAGGTTCTAGTTAGAGATGTCCTGCAGTACAAGCCACCTCTAAGTCTAGATTGAATTCTATAGTTTGTAGCACCTGCGTAACAAATACTACACGCTATAGACTTTGGAATGGGGCCCTTCGTCCAAGGGATGCAAGGTGGAAACCAACGAAGAGCTCCGGTGTTTCGGAAACGAATGTTTGCTGAATGAGGTTTGGATTTTGACTGTGTCTTTATTGATATTTTTGGGTTTTTATATCTAAATTTCTTAAAGCCAATTATTTACAAATATATATAAGTACATTGAATATTTGAATGATTCCTTATGTTCTTACGTTGCACCGCTTATGTTATTGAATATATCAATATATCGCGGTGCGACAATGGCATCGGCATCGAGAATGTTGACTTAGCATAATTTGTCTGTTTTACGATGTGACCGGCCGGACTCAACGCCGAGTGCAGTTGATGTAATTTGATTCTTCCTCGCGGTTTGCAGTAAGTACTAGTTGTATGAATTATTGCGGTCAAAGTTTCTTTAATCATGAATGAACGAGTGTTACGGCAATAACAGCTGATTTTTGTTTTGGATTTAAGGTTTGCGTCGGCGACAGATACTTTCAACTTGTTCAATGAATATCTCGCCTTCAAAGGCATGCATCAAAAATCTATCCTGAAAATGTCTAGATAATTTAATTTAGATGCGATTAATGCATAAAAACATAGGTGTTGTCGCGAAAAAAATGAAGTGAATGTAATTTTTGTGAAGGTAAGTCGATTTCTATGCACGCGCCATGTTTTCTGCTCCAGTTTCTTGGTAACGTAGCGAAAAATATGAGAGCAATGAAATCAACTCAACAATGCTGCCAAGCAAGCGGTAGCTTTATTGGATGGAGACACATTTTATGCTTGTATATGTCAATCCCATTCGACCGATTGATGAAGTCAAACTTGTAGCCGAAAATATCGAATCTTTTCTGACCTCCCGGTCCATCGAGAATCATTTTGCACATATGCGAGAGAGTATGGAGAGAAATGTAATACGCAGAGCGAGACACGTGGTTGATTCAAAACTGATACGCGACCCCCAGCCATAAGGATTGCCCATTCATGATACTTGAAGGTAACGAAGGGTGTACTCCACTTTCCGCAAGTACAAATTGCTTGCTAAATTAATCACGGTTTGGGTACTTGTGAACTTTAAACGTATCAACGATTAAAATTTAAATTTTTCATGGGAGATGAATCATTTTGCTCATAACATCACGAATAATAGACATAATCTTATGAGAAGACATGTTTCATGCGGTCGGGTTTCGACTTTGAAATAGCCTACGGACCATCAAGAGATACGGGAAACGCGGATTTCTGCTCGCGATTTCCGTTGAAACAACCTTTTCCCAAAAGTCTGAATATTGATAAAACAAACAGCCTAAAATTCTCAGCAGTTCTTCTGTTGAATTATTGCATAATTGCTAGAGAATCTGAAAAGGACCCATGATGGTTTTTTATGCTCAGATCACAGCATGCTGTGCGTTTGGCTGTCAGCTTTCGTTTGTTTACTTGTTTGTTGTTTGTGCGGTTGAAAATTGTGCGTTTTCAAAATGTCGCGTATTGAAAAGAAAGTAAAAATTAAGGTTCTGTACACATGGCTAAGTGAGGAGGGTATTACTATGCGAAAATTGGCGAAGCGGTTTGGAATTCATCATGCCAGTGTTAAAACTATCATTAATAAGTTTGGGGAACACTATTCTTTGGATGAGCTAACAGGAAGAGGCAAAAAACCCGGCTCTTCCAACCCGAAACTGGACAAGAAAGTGGTATCTCTAATCATGAGGAACAAATCAATGTCAATACGTGATTTGGCAAAACAATTAGGAACGAGTGTCGGAATGAGCCAGCGTATCAAGAGGCGAAATCACCTGAAGACCTACAAGAAGCAGAAAATCTCGAAACAAAGTGTAGAACAGAAGAAGCGAGCTGCAACAAGGGCCCGGAAATTGTATTCGCGTCTTTTGCAGTGTCCGGATGCATGCGTTTTGATGGACGATGAGACTTATGTAAAGGAGAACTCAAAAACCCTTCCAGGTCCACAATACTTTACTGTTGTCGTTGGGGAGGATGTGAGCGATGCGGACAGGTCGATTCAAGCGGAGAAATTCGGTCGAAAGGTACTGGTATGGCAAGCAATATGTTCCTGTGGTTTGAAGTCAAACATTTTTTACACTACCGGAACTATAAATGCAGAAATCTATCGATCTGAGTGTCTCCAGAAGAGATTATAATTGCCTTTATATAAGAAGCACAGCACGCCTCCACTGTTTTGGCCGGATTTAGCGTCGGCTCACTATGCCAAAACCACTCTCAATTGGCTTGCGGAAAAGGGTATAAATTTCGTTGAGAAAAATATTGATCCACCACTTTGCCCTCATCTTCGACCCATCGAACTGTTACTGGGCAATCGTGAAGAGGGTCTTCAAGAAGACTGGTAAGGCAGTTGGGAACATGCAGGAGTTCAGAAAAATTTGGGCTCAAGCGTCCAAAAAATGCGATGCAACACTTGTCCGGAACTTGATGAAGAGCGTTCGATCAAAAGTTTTTTGCTCAAGTTTAACCTCGTACAATAAAGGATCAATTTTTAGTTTGAATAAAATATCGTTTTTTACAGGGTCCGGCACTCGAAGTGTAACCAATTAAAAAGGCAATAAATTCAGTTTGGAAAATTTGTTTTACTTAATTCAAAGTACAAAATGTGTAAAAATAATACAAAATTCAGAATCAATTCACTTTTGCTCGATATGACCACCTTTTGCCTTGACTATGGCCTTGAGACGGTCAAAAAACGAATCGCAAGCTGCCCGAATGTGACTTGCAGGTGTATTTTGGCCCACTCGCGGACAATAACTTTTTTCAGCGCCTCGAGACTAGTGTATCTTTTAGTTCGGATCTTGCTCTCCAAAATGGCCCAAAGAGAATAATCCATTGGATTCGCATCTGGTGAATTCGAGAGCCATTGTGTGGACGTGATGAAGTTCGGAACGTTGTTTTTCAGCCATTCTTGGTTCACTCGAGCTTTGTGAGACGGTGCCGAGTCCTGCTGAAACTTCCATGGTCTGCCACCGAAATGTTTGTCTGCCCACGGCTTCAAAGCAACCTCCAGAATACTTTCCCGATAATATGTCGCATTTACTTTGACGCCAGGCTCGAAGGTCTGAAGTTGGTTACACTTCGAGTGCCGAACCCTGTATTATAATTTGACAGACAAATTTGTGGATAGCTTATTTTCGATACACTCCTTACCTTAATAAAGTGATACAATTTGTAGAAACTGAATGGTCTAAAAATTCGGACAGTCCGGTTAAGGATTTTTCCTTAACCAGGGTAGATTTTGAGTTGATACAAAATTGTCTCTATTATTTTTACGTTTCGTCTTTGACTCATCAGTGCAGAGCAGTTCAAATTGAACTGCTTAGTGCTAAAATAACAAAGTTGTCTTCTTTACCAAGATAGACTGATCATTCCATCAATGTCGAAGGGAAATGTGCCCAAGCTCTTGCAAGCAAATCGAAGTCTTCTGGCCAGGCATTAGTTCTGATATAGAAGATTTTGTAAAGATGTGCGAGGCATGTATCAAAATGGGACCATGGTCAATGGATACCAGTAATGGATACGAGTAATTGTCCCACTTACGACTCTTTTTACTAGGATCGGCCTTCCTGATGAAGAATTTGTTATATTTTCATGGTGTGAGGGTAATGAAAAGTCCTCTTTACAATCCAAGCAGTGACGGTCGAGTAGAGCGTTTAGTAAGAGAAGTAAAAGATTCTATTGAAAAGTATTCGTTGGATCCTCAGTTGCGACAGGTAGATTTAACTATTGCTACTAAAGAAGAGACCACCCAATAAAATTTTATACTATCAACCAAAAGTCTTACTCAATTTGACTCGAGTTCACTTACACTAATACCGTTTTCGTTTTTGAACCTACACGCGGGCGACACTGACTCCGACTAAAAAGAAAACATAGTACACGTCTTAAACAACAACTCATAAAAAAGGAAAAAAAAAACAAACTCGCATGGATGTCGTGGTGTGACCCGAGAAAATTTTCAGAGGGATACTACGCGATTGGAGTCCGATCTAGAGCGACCCTAGGTTTCTAAAACAAACATCTCACAAGTTGTTTGGGCGACTCTGGGTCAGCTTTCGGGCTGCTCTGATCAATAAACGAAAACGGTATAAAATCACCCCGGTAACAATTTAAAAATAGTTCACTAGGTGTCAGATCAGAACGTTAGGTCCATCGGACGTGTGACGCTTGACTATCCCAGTAGAAATCCGTAGATCTGTGAAGAATTAGCGATTAGCGGTAACACAAGAACGAAGAAAATCTAAGCTCCGATCACAGGAACCTCCCTTCCGAAAATACTTCCAACCA
Source organism: Malaya genurostris (assembly GCF_030247185.1). Taxonomy (NCBI): domain Eukaryota; kingdom Metazoa; phylum Arthropoda; class Insecta; order Diptera; family Culicidae; genus Malaya; species Malaya genurostris. The sequence continues at coordinate 165,725,692 of NC_080570.1, read as the reverse complement.
ACGGATGGATGAATAAAATTTAATGGAAACATTAAAATAGCATTAAAAATTGATGTTTCCATTTCCACCAATTTATTCCCATTATGATTCACTTTTTTCCCCACTATGTGTGTGTGTGAATGCAACGCAAAACCCACGCGACATCAACGCCACTTGCGATGTTCATACAACAGTTCCGCAGCCATATTTTCCCATTCTGAAGTACTTACCAAGCCGCACTGATTGCTGTGTTCATTAGTTTCAAAATAAACGTTCGTTCTTGGCGTATGTCATGGTTAATATCTGCAGACTAATTTCCCTGCCGTCCGTATTTCGCCTCGCCTCGCCTCGCCCCGCATGTCCTCTTCTCATGGCACTAATTTAGCAAACCCTCCATATTTGAGTTGTTTGAAGTTGGCACTACTTGAACCAAAAACAACGATCGTAGCAAGCGGTGGTTTCGCTGAAAAGGCTGGCGGCCCAGGCAACCAGAGACAACCACAGGAACTGCACGGGCGAACGTGGGAAGTTTAATATTGAAATATCACAACATTTTCACGCGAATTGACCAACTGGAATGGGCCAGCCAAACGTCATTTCGATTTGCGAGCAAAAGCACTCGAATGCGATAGCACGTAATTGCGTCCACTGTAGCGTGGAACGTAATTGCTGTTGCAGTGGTTCGAAAGTTTAATGTTTGTTGCTGAAACATTGCAAATGATGTTTACCATCGATTGATTATGTCGGTAAAATGTAGTTTTCGCAGCGACAAAACGCTGGCAAAGCTTGCTAATTTATTCGGAAATGTCAGGGAGCGGGCAGCACAGAAATTCCTTCGCATCATTTAGAGCCCATTTCGCATGTTTTGCCACAGTCCAAGTTCAAGCTGGTAATAAATTTACGTGCACACAAGCCTCGAGGCGAATTCTCGTCCCGGGGAAAGTTTAATCTTGAGTAATTTATCTTTCCGGTAGAATCTTTGCTGCGGCCGTTTTCCACATGAGCTTGAGAGCACGACGCACACACACACAACGTTTCTACTCGTTGAGGATGGCGATATTAAACCCAAGTGAGTTCTCCCTCGTAGCCACACTTAGCACTAGCACGGGAAGATCGCTTCCACTGGAGTCTGGGTAAATCGCGGGAGAGGGATTTCCTAAATCCTACTACCATCTCTCTCTGAAGACCATTTGCGAATGTTGGGTTGGCCACGGTGTAAGAATGAATTTACCGTACCTGTTAGGAAGGCCCTGGGCAGGGTACGGATTGCAGCGTAACGAATAAATTCCGTAGGTAAGTACATTGCTTATTGAAGTGTCCTCCATAGTTCAGGTGATTCCTAATTTGAAGATTTATGACAATATGCTTTACCTGTAACTTCTAGGGAACTGAAAATGGATTCAAATTACAAAGTGCGCGTAATTCGGCATCAATCTAGCAGGCCATGCCTTTGAATGCGACACGTGAGCGATAGTGTTGCCAGATTGGTACAGTGGCAATCTTCAGTCCTTTTTAAGTGAAATACAGCGCAAAAAATCTCAACATCATGATACTAAATTAATACTTTTTTGAAAAAAATATAACCAACTAATTTAAGGGATACAGGTTACTCTCCCCCAGCAATCCCATATAGTCAGAAACGTAGTAAACATTTCTGGCGCCCGAGACAAACTCAAAAATAATCGACCCTTCCATTTCTTCAACTTTTGAGTTTTACATCATAAATCCCGCATTGAAACTGTCAACGCCACAAGAGCATTCTGAAAATCATTTTAAGATCATATTGCAACCAAGTGGACAGTTTCCATAGGAACGAAAGAATACATTCGGGACATTCCCTATGTAAGATTCATCCCATCAGCCACTGCCGACTAAAACTGGAGACTGAATCCAAAAACAAAAACGTTGAAATTCATGAAATTATCCTAGTCTTAGGTACAGTAAAGAATAACTTTTGGTATCTTAGTGCTAAGACAGTGTGCTTCAATAAAAATATACTGTTAAATAAAGACTGTCCCAAAACCCGCTGCCATTTCGCAATGCTTCAGAATCTGTCAATTTTTATGACTGCGTCCTGTTGTTTACACTCTTCTCTAACCACTTGTGCAGTTGTTTATTCGTTTTCATTAGTTCGTTTCGAAATGCGTGGACTTTCAGCAGAACAACGTCGAAAAATTGTGTACAAAGAAAGATAGCAAAAATGGAAGGAGTATGTGAAAAAGTCGTGCGAAATCCCCTTTGATGATACACCGAAAACGGGTCGAAAAAAGGTCCTGTTAACACTCATTTGGATAAACGTAACAGATCGGCTGAAAAGTTCGCATCGTTTCTATGAGAGGGCGCCACTAGAATTAAATCCATACCATTTTCAGTTAGTACCAACCTTCAAAAGATACGTGTATAAATTTGACAGCTGTCTGATTATTAGTTTGTGAGATATTGCATTTTGAGTGAAGCTACTTTTGTTATTGTGAAAAAAATGGAAAAAAAGGAATTTCGTGTGTTGATGAAAAAAAGTGCCGCCGATACCAAAAAATGGCTTGATGAGTGTTATCCAGACTCTGCACCGGGCGAAGCAACAATTCGTAAGTGGTTTGCAAAATTTCGTACTGGCCATATGAGCACCGAAGACGATGAACGCAGTGGACGTCCAAAAGAGGCTGTTACCGATGAAAACGTGAAAAAAATCCACAAAATGATTTTCAATGACCGTAAAGTGAAGTTGATCGAGATAGCTGACACCCTAAAGATATCAAAGGAACGTGTTGGACATATTATTCACGAATATTTGGATATGAGAAAGCTTTGTGCAAAATGGGTGCCGCGTGAGCTCACAATTGATCAAAAACAACAACGAAAAACCATGCTGAAATTTAACGAATTGGGCTTCGAATTGCTCCCTCATCCACCGTATTCTCCAGATTTGCCCCCCAGTGACTTTTTCCTGTTCTCAGACCTCAAGAGAAAGCTCGCTGGTAAAAAAATTAGAAGCAATGAAGAGGTAATCGCTGAAACTGAGGCCTATTTTGAGGCAAAGGACAAATCGTACTACAAAGATGGTATCGAAAAGTTGGAAGATCGCTATAATCGCTGTATCGCCTCTGATGGCAATTATGTTGAATAATAAAAACGAATTTTGGCAAAAAAATGTGTGTTTCTATTAAACGATACGAACTTTTCAGCCGAACTGTTATACTGAAGGTGTTCGAGCAAAAGAAGAAGGTTTCAGTTCGGGATGTGACCAAAATAGTTGGCATTTCGAAGTCAAATGTTCTTCGTGCTAAAGAACGTTTGAATCTTCGAATCTATAAGAAGCAGCAACAACTAAAACTTAGTCCGAAACAAGAAGCATCGATCAGGCCGAGGGTTCAAAAGCGGTACAATACGATTCTTGCTGGAAATTTGAACTGCATAATCATGGACGACGAAACCTACGTGAAACTCGATTACAAATCCTTACCGGAACCACAATATTATTCGGTGCGAGTAGGCCAGTCCGAGACATCAATTGAAGTCGAAAAATTTGGTAAGAAAGCTATGGTCTGGCAAGCAATTTGTAGCTGCGGTAAGATTTCGAAACCCTTCATCACCACAGCTTCAATGAACAGCGAAATATATATCAAGGAATGTTTACAAAAACTACTTCTACCCATGATTCGAAACCACAAGGATCCTGTTGTTTTCTGGCCAGATCTTGCTTCTTGCCACTACTCGAAATCAACGGTAGAATGGCATACTACCAAAAATGTCACTTTCGTCCCAAAAGACATGAATCCACCAAATTGCCCACAACTTCGACCAATTGAGGAATTTTGGGCATTAACGAAGGCATCTTAGGAAACATGTCTCGGCAGCCGAAACCATTCAACAGTTCGAACAAGAATGGAAAAAAGTGTCAAAACTTGTCGCCAAGAAGTCTGTACAGAATTTAATGAGGAACGTTCGCAAGAAGGTGCGCCAGCTAGTCTACAAGGGCTAAGTAGCAAATGTTGAAAATAATATTCTGTTGTTGTAGTCTAATATTATCAGTGTATCGAATAAAATTTGAATATCTAACACTTGTGAATTATTTACAGCGAAATCAAAGTGCGTCCATACTTTCTGGGACAGTCTTTAAAAAACACTGGACAGTTCTTCATAAGGTTTACCATATAAAGCAAGAGGGTTGAATTTTTTTCGAAATGGTGCAAAATTCAAGAAAGTTTCAAAACCTGTTTTACGATCAACATTAAAATTCCATAGTAATAAAATATAAGATTTTTTTACGACTGAACCTGAATTCATTAACTGGATTTTGGACACGAATTCTGAATTTGGATTAAGGGCCTGGATTCTGGAAATGAATTCTGGAATTGAATTGTCGGTCTGAATTTTGAAAGCGGAATTCTGGAAATGAATTATAAACCTGAGCCCTAATTTTGAGCTATCGACTTAGAAGTAAGTAGTCTTCTAGTATACGCTAATCTTCTAGTCTATTTCTCGAGTCTATTTCACCCCTGACTGTTCAAATCTTCTTGTCTTGAATTTTAGTATTCCAGTGTCTTCTTGTCTTCTAGTATCCTCGTGTCTTCTAGTATCCTCCTCTCTCTTCTAGTCTTTCAGAATTCTTAGGTAGGATTCTGGACTTTGATTTGAGTCTTGGGCTATGGACCAAAATTCTAAAATGAGCTTCAAAACCGAAGTCTGGACCTAAATTCCAGAATCTTGATTCTGGAAATGAATTTTGGACCTGAATTTTAGATTCTGCACTAGAATTATAGAATTTGATTCCGTATCTGAATTATAAATTTTTATTCTGGTTCTAAGAATCAATTCTGGACCTTAGTTTTCAACTTTTATTCACGACCTGGATTTTGCATCTGATTTCTGGACTTGAATTATGGACCTGAATTGGGAATCTGGGTTCTGGACCTGAATTATAGGACTGTATTCTGTATCTGAATTCTGGACATGAACTTTAGTTCTGTATTCTGGACTAGGATTCAGTAAATGATTTCTGGGTTAGGAACTGAATGTTGAAACTTGGATTCTGGTTCTAGCGACTAGGGAATGAATTCTGGGCCTGGGTTCAGAACTTTAATTCAGGACCTTGGTTCTGCATCTGATTTCTGGTCCTGTAATGGAGACCTGGATTTCGGAAAGGTATTATAGAACTGGATTCTGGACATGAAATCAGGAGCTGAATTTTGGACACGAATGTTAGATTCTGCGCTAGTAGTGGGATTCTGGAAATGTATTTTGGACATGAATTATGAAGCTGAACTCTGCTCTTGAATTCTGGAAACGAATTCTGGATCTGAATTTTGGATCTGACTTCTACGCCTATATTCTTAACTTAAATTCGGAGTAGAACTCTGATCCTGGATCCTGAATTTTGATTCTAGACCTGGAATCTGAAAATGGATTTTGGACCAGAATTGAATGAATTGAATTTTGGACTTGAATTCTAGATCCTAAAAATAAATCTGGATCTGGTTTCGGTACCTGGATTCATGACCAGAATTCTACAACTGGATTCTTTATCTGAACTCTGGACATGAATTCTAAATCTGTTCTGGAATTGGATTTTGTAAATAAATTTTGGACCTGGATTCTTAATTAGGAACTTGATTTTGAGCTTGGATTCTGGGTCTAGAATCCAGTGTTCTGAACTTTAATTCAGAATAGGGATTTTGCATTTGATTTCTGGACCTGGATTTTTAACCTGGAATCTGGACCAGGGATCCGGGTTCTGGGCCTGGAAATGAATCCAGTTCTATGATTTTGGACATGAATTCTAGATACCCGACCAGTACTAGGATTCTGGAAATGTATTTTGAACCTGAATTGGACTCTGCTCTTGAATTCTGAAAATGAATTCTGGATCTCAATTCTGAACATTAACTCTGGATCTGAATTTTGGGACTTGGATCTGACTTCTATATTCTTAACTAAACTTCAGAGTAGAACTCTGATCCTGGTTCCTGAATCTTGAACCTGTATTCTGCATCTGATTTTTGGACTTGGATTTTTAAACTGGACTTGGATTTTTAACCTGGGTTCTGGACCTGAATAATAAAACTGGATTTTGGACATGAATTCTAAATTTCCGACCAGTACTAGGATTCTGAATATGAATTCTGACGAAAAGGCGCTCCCGCTGTCGAGATATGAAAGTCGTGCGATGTGTATAAGTACTAAAACATTTAATTGTTTCCTCGACTGTTCGCCAAACTTTTTACGAATTTTATCTTAGTACGGTATGATATTTTTCATGCCAAATGTCTTACAATTTTAAACTTCGGGAACTAAAATTAGAAAAAAAAATTCTAAATCGAGATATAAAATTTCAAAATTTATTTTAAACTTTTAAGCTCGACTCTAAAACTCAGGAAAATTTTGAGGAAATATTTTTTTATGGCAAATGTCATTCAAAATAAAATTAATTTTAAAATCGATTCTCTGGAACTTCTGTGGAAATTTTTGATATTTCCGAAATCGAAAATCCTTTTTTTTATGCCTAGTTCTAGTGTTATCTCAAAAATTTTTGGAAAAAAAATCGACTCTGGAATTCCGAAATGGAAAAAATCAGTTGAACTCCTACACAGCTGCACTATGTGCCGTATCTAGATTATTTGAAACTATAGTTCTGGATTTCTTGAAACACAACAGCAACAACTACATTTCAGAAACTCAACACGGATTCATGCCGAAACGAAACGATCAACTGCAACAAACTTACTCTGCTACACTGCCTTTGGCAAAATAAACCACCAAATAGCAGTAGCAAAACTTAATAGACTTGGTTTCAGTGGATCGTTACTAAATTGGCTCGAGTCGTAGCTAATTGGTCGCGAAATGTCTGTGAAGATCGGAGACTTCATTGCAGTGCCTTTCGCTGTCTACTCTGAAGTCCCTCAAGGCAGTCACTTAGGACCATTTTTATTTTTACTCTACCTCAATGATCTCAACTTCATATTGAAATGCCACAAACTATCCTTCGCAGACGACTTTAAGCTATTTTATTTAGTTAAATGTCAAGAAGACACTATATATTTGCAGTCACAGTTAGACTTATTCACAAACCGGTGTCAGGATAACAGAATGGTTTTGAATGCCTCGAAGTGTTCCGTTTTGTCGTTTACTCGTAAACGCTCACTGATTACCTACGACTAGAGCATCTCGCACAATATACTGAAACGTGAATCTTCCGTGAAAGATTTGGGAATCATTCTTGATTCCAAGCTGGACTTCAAAAGTCACATCGATTATGTGATTTCAAAGGCCTCCAAGCTCTTGGGTTTCGTCTTTCGTGTTACCAAGAGCTTTAGTAATGTATACTGTCTTAAGGCATTATATTGTGCTCTTATCCGTTCGACGCTAGAATATGCAGCTGTTGTCTTAACTTAGTGTTTAGCCTTATTGTATCTGTTGGATCATTGTAAACTGTTGATACGAAAGATGAGGAGGTTTTATGCCTGCTGGAGAGAGAGAGAGAGAGAGATTGCCAAATTTCATCTCCATCGGGCTTTTCCCTGCTCCCAAAAATAAACAAAAATCATTGCCTCTCATGAAAGACGAACAGCACATTAAAACCTACAGAAAACTGATGAGCATAGAATCCTATTGAGGGCACAAACGAATCGCACAAAATACAAGTCAATTCAATACTAATTTCGATTGTGTGAAGAGGCTGTAAAAAGATTTAATGCATGCGAAATCGTCGTCTTATTTAGGGGGAGGCTACTGACTACGGCTTGGTAAAGATGGAAAATTATACATTGTTCGTTATTTATTAAAGTTTCGACAACCAATTATTTCAAATGTATAGTTTCATCTCTTCGAATCCATGCAACCTGGCCACTGTTTTGCATTCCTATATAGAATTTAAAGAGCAGTCCTACGTCAAAGCGTGCGATATCAGCTCAGTACGCCAGTAGTACAGATATCTACGCACTTGCACATTTGACTAATAGTCAATTTTCCGGAATGGTAATCCCTTTCATAGAACCTTTTAGAAAATCTAATTTTTGCTTCTTAAGGTTCGCAGGTTTGCTCTCTGAGAATTAGAACTTTGGTACATTCAAGTTCACAACCACAATCGAGAAGAGAGCGTCTCTTGCTCATGAAAAATAATTTCTTCGGTCGTCGCTGAATGGCGGTTCTATATTCTGCATATGGCTAGGTTATTAGTTTTGTTTGGTTTATACCAAGCATATTTCTATGATAGCTCAGTTGATGCAATCCACGTCAATTAGGATGTTGACTAATGAAAATCCAAACAGTGAAATTGGCATCACTGACCCTCGGCTTGGCATCGCTCATTCTGGACACGTTTCATTATTTAAGTTCCATTCAGTACCGTGGAAAATGTTTATTTTGCGTTCAACATTCTACCGAAATTATCAATATTCCGACGGGACCAGTTTTATCACTTGTCTCGAAATAATAATTCCCCTTGCATTAATATTCCTTCTACGTTCTGTGCCGCTCCACGTGAGGTTGCAAAATTTCGCTAAATTTGCAAACTCCTGTGTCTGTGGGGACGAGTGGAACTACTCTCTGTTTCGGGCACAGTAAACCCGGTGAAACAGAACGGTTCCGATAATTTCCCCGTTTCAATTTGGCTGGTAAGCTCATTAAACGAGCTTGATATTCATGATGCTCATTAATTGAATCAACTGGCTGCATAAGGTTCTTAATTTGGACCCTTCCATTTTACGCCGCGGCGACGAAAAAAAAAATAGTAAAATCGAACCGAAATTGGCAATATTTCAAGTGATTACGACGGTGGCAGACAGCCATAATACCGCACTGACATTGGCTCTCGTTCCGATATAGTGGCGCGACTGGACATCGTAGTAGGCGATGACGACGATGCTGCCCGGTGTTCCTCGTTCACCGCTTCCTGCGGGTCAGCGATTTTTCCATTATTTTTTGGTCGTTTTGGTCGGGAGGCTGATGCCAGGTTGATCCTTACTAATTCGGTAATTTATCATTCTTTTATCGGTTTTTAATATCTACAAGTGGAAGTCGAAAAATCAATCGGTGAACGGTGAATTATGCCAACCCCCTTCGCCATCTCGCCAACCTCGGACTCGGGAGAGCAATAGTTTATCGCTGTCGGTGCGATTTTTACTGCGATTTCAGAACGTATGTCGATAAAATTATGCCTTTTTTTTGCTATCATGTGGAGCTGATAACAGAAACAATCTTTCCTACAGCACTCTTGGGAATAATTAATCGATGATTCGCTTTGGTTGAATCAGATTCAAACTCGTCAAGCACACCGTCGGACTTGAAGCAACACTCAGTGCCTACTTTGAGGATAGTTGTTAATTTTTTCTTATTATTTAGGTAGGGGAGAGTGGTACTAAACCACCACAGTAAGAATCATGTCTCAGAAGAAGTAACGAAGTGTTTTTTTTGTGATTTTCGGTGTAATACTGGAAAATATTGTTTGATGTCGTTTCGAATTCGAGGATAGTTACTTGCGGTTTAACGATATTCCTTGAAAACCCTTAAAACAGGGGTATTTTCGGAATAAATGAAATACCAAGAAACGATGTTTGAACTCGTTTCGAAATGCAATATGGTGACTTCCGGTATATCGACATTTCTCGAAAACCCTTACTCATATTGTAAGAATTTTCAAGGAATACCAATAAACCAAAGCCGCTATCCGGGATGTTTTCCGGTACGTGTTCATCAATTGTAAGGCATAAATAAGGAAATTTTGAAAAGAAATCTGAATTTTCGCCATTAATTTAAATTTTAAATGTTTAAATTGCCTTATAAAAAATTAAAAAACTCAACCACTTTCAGCAAATTAAGTCCTATCAGTGACTACAGGACTCAATTTGCTTAAAGTGGTTGATATTTTTGATTTTTTATAAGGCAATTTAAACATTTAAAATTTAAATTAGTAGCGAAAATTCAGATATCTTTTCAAACTTTTCTTATTTTATGATCTTTCATAAACCGTATAAGATTCACATTTTTTTTATATAATAAAATGTTTATTCTGGCCTTTTTGCGTAAATTTGTTTACATTTTTGTTACTTAACAATTTCTTTTTGCTATTGAATCTCGTTGTCATCCTTTTTCTAGGGGGAGATGAATTTCCATTTCCATCCAACGAGGATCGGGAATCACTTCATCGTCGGTGTTGTGTGTGATTTTCGTTTTCTTTTCGTTTTCCTTGTTGATCGTAGTCTTGGGCTCTTTGAGAGTTGCTGTAGATGTGCCTTGTTGTACATTAGTTGCGGTTGCTAGTTGGTTGGATGGTAAGCTGTTAACTGCAGCTGGTGTACTTTGTTCAATAGGGGTTACGTTGGATGATTTCGTTGAAGGGGATACTTCCCTGTTGTTGGTGACTGTCACAGGTGTACTGGGGTTGCTTGGGGATGGTGTGAAGGAAGCACCGTTGTCCTTTGGTGTGGTTGTCTCCTTATCCAGTTTTTTGGCAAAATCGGGTTTTTGGCAATATTGACATGTGGCCATCTGGTCGTCAAATGGTGAGATAACTTAGTCCTCACAAGTCCCTATCTCATGCCTCCCCGAGCGTCTATGATGACATTTGGTCAATAGAACGGCGTCGACTGGGTGCTATCGCCTTCTGCGTTAGTAGCAGAATGAGAGGGTGCGAAATGGCTTGTAGGTTGAAGCCCATCCTAAAATGCAGTGTTTATCATAGTATATTACAACATATAATTCTGTTGTTTATTACATCATGTATTATTATTATTATTATTATTAGAAGAGCGTAACTTACACTGCGACATTAACTGTTATATTGTATCATAGCATATTATTTCATATATTATCGTCTTACACTATTTTATGTTATTAAATACTATGTTGTATGGTATTATACTGCATTGCATTATATCATATTATATTGTATTATATTATAATATATTATATTATATTTTATTATATTATGTTAGATTATATTTCTATTATGTTATGTTATATTGTGTCGCATTATGTTGTATTTTATTATATTATATTGTAGGGTTTATTATGAGTAGTACTACGTACCTCTGCGCAAAATAAAAATTTGTTTTCCTTATAAGTTATCATTTTTAAAGTAACTTTCAATTAAATATCAAGGTCGTCACAAGGTGAGCTTGGTTCTCACTGGTTCCTGTTTCATGCCTACACGTGTGTCTGTGGTGACAAATGGACTATGGAAGGCATTGATGGCAGAATGAGAGGATGAGAAATGACATATAAATTCAAGTAATATAATATCATAGCATATCGCAACATATCATTTTATATATTCTATTATTTGTTACATAATTCATTGTACTATATTATATTGTTTTTTTATTGTTATTTTCATAATTATATTTATTGTTATTATTATTAATTTGTCATCAATAATAATAATATATATTATTTTTATAGATGTAGAGATTATTATTGTTATTAGAAGAGAAATATTCTACTTCCTGCAGTATTGCGAAGATAGAAGAGCATATTTGACACTCTACATTAACTGTTATTTTATATCGTGTTTTGTAATATATTATATTATATTGTATGACATTGTATTATATTATAATTAATTAAAATATATTATATTATATTATGTAATATTATATTATTTTGTAATCTATTATATCATTTTATGTTATATTAATTTCATTACACTATGTTTCATTGTATTTATCAATATAAAATATTTTGCACGGGGGCGTAAAGAGGAGGGAGCATCAGGGCATCGGACGAATTGATGACTGGACGAGGGATTGTGGATAGCCAGCCCAAGTCACTTGAAGGAAACTTGTTTCCTTCTGAAGGTTTGACATGAGTCTGACGCGCCCTTCTCAAACAAACCATCAGGCGGGTTCAAGCATGTATAGCGATATGCTTCATCCATGCACTGGATATTATGGTTGGAAGAGCATCTTTTATTCCCGCGGAATACGAGTAAGTGACTCTACTTACGTATCCGCCCAACCCTTTTTGTTCGCTTTTCGGTAACAGCTATAGTAAGAAGGTGAATGGATGAGTCATATCGGGGCTACTGTAAGTCTACCCGCATCCACTGGCAAGTCCTTGAACTGATGGTGGCTTCACTTCACTTCACATCACATATTGACATGTGGCCATCTGATTGTCATAGGTAACAAGTGATTTGCACGGAATTCTTGTATCCTAACCGAGAGTCACATAAGAATGTATAGGCCTCTTCAAGCGCATGCGTACCACTTTTCTTTTTCAATAGAGAGAATCTCTCCGTATTGGGACATAGTTTTGCGAATATAAGAATCTGTGACGCTTGAGGGAAGATCATGCACACGCACTTCTATAGCACTATTATCCATATATACTGGAATGTAGTACTTAATGTTCTCGTGTTCCACATAGTGCACATTGTTATTGTATTTTGCGAATTGAATTGCATCCAACTCTTTATAGAACTGGATATAAACAACATTATTGGTCTTTTTTTTTTTTTATAATAAAATTTTTATTGGGCTCATTTGCGTTAGCTTAACGTGGCCGATTGTCTTGTTGTTAGGTGGAAAAGAGTGGAAGCCGTATTATGGGGCGACCTGCTCCCCTAGAGTTAGTAAAGGAGTGTCAGGAGGGTGGGACCTATACTGTATTGATTTTGAACATATTTTGATATTACAAATCATTCATTAATAGCTTGCATCTTTTAAACACACTTTGCATTTCCGGGTTCTCGACGTTCTCCAGATTGTAACGAGGAAGAGACTATACTAAACTCGGATGCTTTGTTGGTGTACTTTGATGTTGGTGTGTCATTTATGGATGGTTTCCAGCAATTCAGCTTGACCAGTGTTTAGTTCGTTTGGGGTAGGACCACTGTAGAAGAAAGAAAGAGAAAGAGAGGGAACTAGATTTGCACGTTTATAGCTTTGAGGAAGTTATAGAGGTAGGTCATGTAAAGGAGATCTCGGGTTGCCAAAACGTCACGGACTGGAACATAAGGTGGTCTACCTCGGGCCCGAAGGGAATCAATTAGCTGGAGTCTGACGTCGCAATACTCGGAGCACACCCAAACAACATGCTCGATGTCATGATAACCGTCTCCGCAAACGCAAAGATTACTCTCACTAAGGCCAACACGATGAAGATGCGCTTTGAGCAAAGAGTGGTTGGACATAAGTCTTGACATTGTGCGAATAAAGTCCCGGTTCACATCCAACCCTCGGAACCAAGCTTTCGTCGATACCTGCGGTATAATGGAATGTAACCACCGTCCTAGATATCCATCATTCCAGGAGGTTTGCCAGCTGACGAGTGCCTCTTGACGAGAACGACTGAAAAATTCATTGAAGCAGATTGGTCTTTCATAGGTTTCACCTTGTAATGCGCCCACCTTGGCCAGTGAGTCCGCCATCTCATTACCCCTTACGGAACAATGTGATGGGACCCAAACCAAGGTAATCCGGTATGATTTTTCAGATAAAGCACTCAGTTGTTCCCGTATTTTCCCCAGGAAATACGGCGAGTACTTTCCAGGCTTCACTGAGCGAAGAGCCTCGATAGAGCTGAGACTGTCCGATACAATGAAGTAGTGGTCTGTGGGCAAAGTTTCAATGATCTCAAGGGTATACTGAATTGCAGCTAGTTCTGCGACGTAAACTGAAGCCGGATCACTGAGTTTATAGGAGGCGGTGAAATTTTCATTAAAAATACCGAAGCCAGTGGACCCGTCGAGATGTGATCCGTCAGTGTAAAACATTTTATTACAGTCGACTTCTCTAAATTTGTCATTAAAAATATTTGGGATCACTTGAGGGCATACGTGATCCGGGATTCCATAAATATCTTCTTTCATGGATGTGTCGAAAAACACCGTAGAATTAGAAGTATCATAGAAACGAACACTGTGAGGATTGTAGGAAGAAGAATTATTGTTACGTGACATGAAATCAAAGTACAATGTCATAAATCGGGTCTGAGAATTAAGCTCGACTAGCCGTTCAAAGTTATCGATAACCAACGGGTTTAAGACGCTACATCGAATGAGTTGTCGATATGAGAGATCCCACAAACGGTTTTTCAACGGGAGAATTCCCGCCAGTACCTCGAGACTCCCCGTATGAGTCGACTGCATACAACCCAAGGCTATACGCAAGCAACGATACTGGACTGTCTCCAGCTTGATAAAGTGTATTTTCGCGGCTGAACGGAAACAGAAACATCCATACTCCATCACTGACAATATCGTTGTTTGGTACAGCCTTATAAGATCTGTTGGGTGAGCTCCCCACCAAGTCCCGGTCACTGTACGTAGAAAGTTGATTCTTTTTTGGCATTTTCGTTTCAGATACCTAATGTGACATCCCCAGGTACCTTTGGAATCGAACCAGACTCCGAGGTATTTGAATGTGAAGGCCTGAGCTATGGTTTGACCCATTAGTTGAAGCTGTAGTTGTGCAGGTTCACGCTTCCTGGAAAATACTACCAACTCAGTTTTCTCCGTGGAGAATTCGATACCCAGCTTTAGAGCCCATGTAGACAAAGTGTCTAAGGTAGTTTGTAATGGTCCTTGCAGGTCGGTAGACTTGGATCCTATAATAGACACCACGCCATCATCTGCAAGTTGCCTTAACGTGCAAGAATTTTCAAGACATTCATCGATGTCATTGACGTAAAAGTTATAAAGAAGGGGGCTGAGGCATGAGCCCTGGGGAAGGCCCATGTAACTAATTCGTGAGGTCGTCAAGTCTTCATGTGTAAAAAACATGTGCTTTTCCGATAATAAGTTGTGCAAAAAATTGTTGAAAAGTGGGGAAAGACCATGCTTGTGCAGCTTCTCCGAGAGAATTTTTATGGAAACTGAATCAAAAGCCCCCTTTATGTCCAAGAATACTGATGCCATTTGCTTCTTGTGAGCGAATGCCATTTGAATTTCTGTAGAAAGCAGCGCAAGGCAATCGTTCGTTCCTTTGCCTTTACGGAAGCCAAATTGTGTATCTGAAAGCAAGCCACTTGTTTCCATCCATTCATCGAGACGAAACAGAATCATTTTTTCCAGCAGTTTCCGAATACAGGAAAGCATTGCAATCGGCCGATACGAGTTGTGGTTGGAGGCTGGTTTGTCCGGTTTCTGAATAGCGATAACCCTCACTTGTCTCCAGTCTTGAGGAACAAAGTTCTGTTCGACGAACTTGTTGAACAAGTTCAACAGACGTTTTTTCGCGATATTGGGAAGATTTTTAAGCAAATTGAATTTAATTTTATCACGCCCTGGGGCATTGTTGTTGCACGATAAGAGGGCAAGAGAAAACTCCGTCATCGTAAAGGGGGTATCGTTTTCAGTGTATCGAGAGGACGCGACGCGATAGGTATTCGATTCCCGAACAAAATCCGGGCAAACTTTCTTGGCGAAGTCAAATATCCAGCGATTTGAATATTCTACGGATTCGTTATTAGTGGTTGCATTTCTCATACGACGGGCTGTATTCCACAGAGTGGTCATCGATGTTTCCCTAGATAGGCCATTGACGAACCGACGCCAGTAACCTTTTTTTTTTGCTTTAATCAGATTTTTCATGGTCTTTTCTAATGATGCATATTTTTCGTAGTCTTCGCGCTTGCCACTGTTCCCGAATTTTTTATACGCGGATGATTTTGTTTTATATATTTCCGAGCACTCTTTATCCCACCATGGGGTTGAAGGTCGCGTAGTGATTGTAGTTTTGGGTACTCGTTTGGTCTGGGCTTGAATCGCGGCGTTGAGGATCAAGTCAGCTAGGGATTTGTATTCTTCTTCAAGCGAATCTGGTTGTTTCGTTCCAAGAGCTTGGGATACCCAGATCGAGTAGGAATTCCAGTCGATGTTTTTCGTGAGATCATATGTCATATCGACTGATGTCGGTGTTTGTGCACCAGTGGATATTGAAACCAAAATCGGCAAGTGATCACTACCGTGGGGATCAGGGATTACCTTCCACTTGCAATCTAGCTGTAGTGATGTCGAGCAAAGGGATAAGTCCAGCGCACTAGAGCGGGCTGGCGGTCTTGGATTGCGTGTCATTTCACCCGTATTTAAAATTGTCATATTGAAGTTGTCGCACAGATCATAAATTAACGAAGAACGGTTATCATCATATAGGCAGCCCCACCCCGTACCATGCGAGTTAAAGTCTCCTAAAACTAACCGCGGAGTGGGAAGAAGCTCCATGATGTCTGCAAGTCGTCGATGCCCTATCGAGACTCTGGGAGGTATGTAGATAGAAGCTATACAAAGATCTTTGCCTCTAATTCTGATTTGGCAAGCAACAACTTCAATGCCCGGGATCAAGGGGAGGTTAATTCGATAAAATGAATAGCACTTTTTGATCCCTAAAAGAACCCCTCCATAGGAGTCTCCTCGATCCAGGCGTATAATGTTGAAATTGTGGAAGTCAAAGTTTATATTTGAAGTGAGCCATGTTTCACACAATGAAAATACGTCGCAGTTACGCGAATTTATCAAAAATTTGAAAGAATCTAATTTTGGGATGATACTTCTGCAATTCCACTGGAGTATAGTGATCATATTCTCGATTTCTGTAGGTATTTCAGCCATCGATAGATACGATCGCTGTAAGGAGGGGCCATTGTTCAGTCAACTGTTTTAAAAATGTTCTTACTGTTGGTAATAAAGCCGTTAGAATACTTTTAAGAGGATCAGTTATATTGAAGGCTGTTAATATCCAGTCCACGATATCAGAGAGTTTCAGTAATCCAACGTTTGTCGGGTTTTCTGGTTGTGTTTTGGGATCACTTGGGTTTTTCAGTGTCCCTGGAAGTGCTGGAAATTCCTGGTTGTAATTCGATTTTTGAAATCCAGGAGGTATTGGCTTCGGCTCTGTGACATTGTTGTTTTGGTTCCGTTTTAATATTTTAGTTTCTAGTATTTTAAGACCTTTGCGAGGAAGCTTAGGAGAGGACATAATTGGTCGTTTCCTGTTTGTTCCTAGCTGAACAGAAGAAGGTCCTTCGTCGGGGTCATTTAAAACATCAGCGTCAGTCGACAAAAAAGCGAATGGGTTGTCAGAGATATGTGGAGTAGCTCGTTTGAGGATTTCCGCGTAAGATCGTTTGGAGTGCTCCTTCACGGTTCGCTTGAGCTTTTCCTCGCGTTGTTTATATTTAGAGCACTCAAAAAGAGCATGCGGATTCTCACCACAGTAAATACACTTTTCGATTGACTTCCTGCAGGAGTCATCTCTGTGTCCCTCACCACATTTACCACATCGTGGTTTGTTACAACAGACTTGAGCCGTATGTCCCATCTGTTTGCAGTTTGAGCAGTGCATTACTTTCGGTACATACAACCGAACAGGTAGACGAACCCCTCCCACTACAACGTAATTCGGAAGTGCAGAACCGGCGAAGGTCACACGAAAAGAGTTTGATGGATGATACTTTCCATCTTGTGTCGATTTAGAGTGCAATTGCTTGCACTCCAATATCTTCACTGGTTGAAGGTCGGGATTTTTGAAGCGGCCAATCCCATCCTTCATCAGATCTTCGACAGTTAAACTTTCTTCGTGGACCACACCGTCGATCTCCACCATCCGAGAAGGTACGTAGACGCGATATTCCCTCGTGAAAATCTCATTGGTAGCAATGTCGTTTGCTTGTTTTAGATCAGTCACGACAACGCGCAGTTTGTTCGGAGATACTTTGTCCATGTGTTTTACTGCCGAGTAGTGTTTAGTCAGATCTCGAGAAATATTGAGGACTCTGAGGGATTTAGCTATGGGCCGGAAGTAAACCACCCACGGGCCATCCGATCCGTCATCCTGATAGACCTTCTGACGGATTGGTGGTTTTCCCAGAGGGGGAGCGGGGATATCCATTTCAGATGTATCACTATCAGGATATTCATCCAAACGTTCCTCATCTCTAGGTTTATCATCATCTTCCCCGAGGTTCCCCTCATCGGAAGACATATTTTCTGTGCAGGAGAAACAAAGTCTCCCACACTATCAAGGAAAATAGAAAAAATAGATAGGATAGTGAGAAGTAGGAAAAAAGTTGAAATATAAAATGAAAAAACTACTTCACCGGTATGGTTTGTTGAGCTGATGGGTGAGTTGGTCCTTTGCTTGGATTATTTCTCTCGCGTGACCTTGATGATCCAGTCACTCACTGCTGGTGCCGATGCTATTGAAGCGACAGGTAGAAATGGTCGCAAGCAAGTGTGTATACCACTGTCTGCTGCCGGTGTTTATCACTCGATCAACCACTGGATCTAAGAGAACAAAAAAATGTTTCCTCCAGCCCTTGCTAGGGAAACACCTTCGCACTCGAGGTTTTGTAATCGATACCGTCCCGATACGGAGCGAAAAAACAACAAGTGTATCGCGGACGACTGCTCGGATACGAATGATTATTGGTCTTATTGCATTGAAATAAATGCACACGTTTAATGTCAAGGTGCATTTGCTCATTAAGCAAACCTTCAAATTCTCGTATCGAAGGTCGAATTTTGCACTGCCTGAAGTCAACAACAATTGTATTCTTTCGTGTCGGCGGTAACTTTTGTTCGTTTGGTTCACTCATTTCGAGGTTGTGAAAGCGAACTGCGAGAGATTCACATTTATCGATCTGACTCCAATTGAATAATGATATTAGAAGGTAGACTAATTTTTAATGTAAAGCAATAATAACTTGTTAATGGTAGCTCATACTAAAGAAAACTTTATTGAGAAACAACCCTTCGGAAGACAACTTTCTCGAAGAACTGCTCACAAGAAAGTAATTTTCGAGAACCACCCTACTGTCGCAATGTGTGTGTTTGACCTATCCCAAGCCTCACTGTCTGGAAAAAGGTGTTTTCATGTGTTTTGTTTATACATGCCAATAATTTCAGTCCAAAACTCAGGTAGGTGTTAACTAAATTGAGTTCCGATGACCTACTTCATATTCGGAGCAGATTGTGTTCGACCAGCTCCGTCTTAATGCAATGTTTGCATCAAATGGATTGAAACATTACATAAACAATCTCGATACTTTGCAAATGGCAAGTAATTGTATTTTGTTTTTTTTTTTATTTTTTCAGTTTTCTATATACAATTAACATTTTCCGATCTTAGCAATACTCCAGTTTGCATTTCTTACCAATCTCATCCAAATATTCAGTCTTCGGTACCAGCCAATTACATTCTTCAGACATAGTATGATATTGGACAAACAGTTACTGTTACTCGTACGACGTATTTTGCTTTATACGTTGAATGATTTAAGGATAAAATGAAACGAATTTTTTAAAATCACAGGCTGAAATAGTTGATCCAATTGAAGGATTTAAAATAATTTATACATTTCATAGGAGTTATTACATACAAACCAATTTGCACCCTCTCATTCTGCATCTAACACAGAAGGCGATAGCACCCAGTCGACGCCATTCTATTGACCAAATTTCATCATAGACACATGGGTAGGCATGAGATAGTTATCTCACTTTTTGACTGTTGCAAATTTCCAAAAACTTTGCTTGGAAGTGCAAAAATGTTCAATAAAATTGAATTAAGAAAGCTAGATTCTTGATTTCAATCCAAACATGGCCCACCCTAACGACATTTTGTATGAAAAAAATTGCGCCAATTGACACTTAGACTACAACTAAATAATATTTTATAGCGAAAATATTCTTGTCTGGCAAATTTCTCGCTTCGGACCACGCACAGTGGGGCAAAAGCCTAATTTTACGCTCTCAATTGATAATACGTTAAAAACGTGGTTGTCGAGGTACAGTATCTGCAGCAAAGTTGCTCAGAATGAGAGGTGCCATTTTTTGGAAATTTTTATTTTTTGATTAATACCCCTAAAAGTGAGATAAAAATATTATTTTAGTTAAAGGTCAACATAGAGGCTTAGTAGCTTTGACTAAGTTGTGCAGAAAATAATTTTAAACAAATTTGCAAAAGGTAACTTATGTAGAATTCATGATATAAAGAATTTTCTGAAAAGGGTCTCTTAAAACCAGTTTCTGTAAGAAAACATATATTTTCAATTTCTATGAGTTTTTCAAGTTTGTACAAAGTTTTTTATCATAAAAAACTACACAACTTTTCCGATTATACTATGCCCTTATCAATTCAGTTTTATGAAAAAGATCCATTTTTCATGCGTTTTTCACATAAAACTAACCTTTCATCAAAAGGCGCAGATGGAACCACTTATTTATAAAACTACTTTAATAGAGATTTCATACCATAGTTGAATTACTCGTCTGCGATCGTCTGCAGGAGAGATGGCAATGGTAAGCTTCATTGTTTATCAGCTCAGATTTCAGTATATATCGGTTACCATGGTAACTGTCACAATAAAGGCTTTTTTTTCTGCACCTCGACGCCTATGAATAAAAAAATCTGAGCAAAATTGGTTGGTTGGATAAACATGTGGTAGATTTCGTAACATAGTTTCATGACAACCAGAAAAACAACACTCAAAGTTTGTGAAATCGGTGCATAAGAATTTGAAAAAAAAAATCTTCAACGAAATCAGCATACAAAAAAGTTGTTATTGATGCTAACGAATTCTCTCGTTGGACATCCGAACAAAAGCAAACTTTCATAACCAGCACTCGGCAGACTGAAGAAGAATACAAGAAGTGAGAAAAAAAATTCCGTATAAAACTTGTTGAAACTCGTCAATACTGGATGCCTTAAACAAGAAAAAAATGTCTCAAGTTGAGTAAATAGAATAGAGACAAACAGCAGACGAAAAGTTTCTTCTCCAGTGTTAAAACACAAAAACACTTTTCTTGTATATTCTCTCAGCCTACTACTATCTACAGTAGCGCTTTGACAGTTTGATGCATTGTGAATAACACAGTGGATACTTCAAGGCGATTCAGTGAATAATGTGCGTATTTTTTTTGTTCTGTACAAGAGAGTTAAAATTTTTGTGTTTCAGATTTTGGTATTAGAGGTGTGATGTAGGTTGATTTTCGTAGTCGCGTAGGTGATCAACATGAGAAGAAGACATTCTTGGACATTTTTTTTCTGGTGTCTGTGATAGCAGAAGAATATCTACAAGAAACAGCCCTAAGGGGTTGTTCGAACTGTTGAAGTTAGACTGCGAATTTTTGTTCCGAATATTAAACTAACAGTATCAGACTATGTTTTGAAACTTTTTTATCATATTAAGTTTTAATGATAAGAAAAACGTGTTTCCCTTGCAAATATCCTTCATACAATATATGGAAGGTTGATATCGAACATAATTATCTATGTTTGGACATAACCTCATACAAATAAACAACGGTGTTTTTTGTAATTTGACTACAAATTTTTAATAAAATTTTTTCAGTATAGGATTCGATAGGTAATTTTTCTAGTATTTTTATTCGAAAATTAGACTAATTATTTGAACATCACTAACACAACAATTTATTTTTCAGGAGTTGTAATTTTAAGCCTATAACTTGGTAATAAAAAATGTCTAGCCCTTTTCAAAAGACAGTTTTGATCAATTTTGCAAAAAAAAAAGTTTTGTGATAAAATCGATACATCGAGAAAGTTTCATTTTTGTTGTCTATTCGCATCCTACACTGGAAAAAAACTATCTTCAAATTTTAAAATCGATTTACAAAAAAAAAAACACCATTTTCGAATTCAATGAAATTTTCGTCCCAAAATCCCAAGTAATTATGTTCCCAACCAACTGTTCATACAGTGCAAGATGGGCACTTTCAAGAAAAAATGTTTTCTAACAAAAACTATTTCTTATCCAGCACTGACACTTTCTGAAAAAATCGGACAACTAGCAATAGGGTATTCGATGTAATTTTCTCACAAATCACGTTTCATTGGAATCTCGAATGATAATGAAGTTGAGTTTAGTGTAGTTTTCGGCCAAAAGACACTGGATAAAAGTTTCATTTTGGTCAAGAAATAGTTTTTGTTAGAAAAAAAAATTTCTTGAAAGTATGAACGGCTGGCAGGGAACATAATCACCTATCTTGATACAAAAATTTAGAAAAATCTACAATGATTTTTTTTTTAATTTTTGAAGTCAATTTTTTTCAGTGCAGGATTCGATGAGAATTTTTTTCCGGTATTTTTTTTCGGAAATTCGACTGATTCATGATTCATCACTAATAGAAAAAAATTCTGCAGGATTTATCATTTTTTGATTGTATTTTTCACAAAAAAAACCTTTTCAAAAGACAGTTTAAATAAATTTTGGGAAAAAAAAAACAAAGTATACAAAGTGGCTTTTTGTGACAAAACTGACATGTCCAGGAAGTTTCATTCAAACCTGAGAGAGTTCTGCCAACTTTTGAATACTATTTCTTAATATTATTAGAACAAAGATTCTGACATTTTCTTGTGAGTGATTCATTCGATAGTTGAAAGACAACTGACAGAAAAGTTGTCTTTCATTGGAGACACATTTACTGTGACACATTTATCTGTGACGGAAATTGTTATAAAAAGATATAACTTTAGCGATTTTTTTTCTAGAGTTTGTAATTCAACAAAAACATGACCCGGCAACTGTAAGGGGAGGGGAGGGAGGGGACCCAACAAGGGAATTATTTGTTCCGGTAGCGGCAAATGCAAAATCAAAATTTCGTTTCTCGTTTTGCTTATCGCATGGTGATTTTTTTCCCCCTGGTTTCATTGCTCAATTAAACGAACAAGGACTGCTTCGTTAGTAGTGCGTAGGCGGTGTCATGCTTCGTGGAATGCGACGGCCGGGCCGTTAGTTGGCCATGATTTATTCTGTGCATGGAGCGGAACCTTTTCGCGCTGGCCGATAGCGTGTTTTCCCACAGCGCCTACTTTTCCTGGGGGGTTTTGAAGTTACCAAATTACTTTCCGACGAGGTCACATCCAACGAAATTTTTTTTTGTGTTATATTTAATTTTTGCATAAATTACAATCCGAAGTGGCTCATTCTGTTCAGTAAATTAAGTGTGTTATGTTGCATTGCGTTAAGACTGGATCAAAATTTAGTTACTCTGATTCCAATGACCGTAAAACCCTCGCATATTTCTCGGATGGCAGCCTAACGTACAACTGCTTGTAATTGTTGTCATCTTTAGCAAAAAAAAAAAATGGACAAAAGACAAAATAGAACATATGTCAAACGAATCGGAATCCTTGTGGAATCTGTTTTTTTTGCGCAGTGCAGTCTTTTCGCCCAAAGCATGAAATTCGGTTTCTACTCGGTTTCATCATTAATATTCATGAATGTCCCAGTCTTCCAAAGAACCAAACGAGAGAGTTTTTCGGGTTTTAGGTAAATCTGTGTGAGAAAAATAAAGCAGTTAGGATAACGCCATGGATGAGTTAAACTATTCCGTTCGGTTTTGGTTGATGAAGAAAATGCAGCAAGGCCTACTTGGGTGCATACCGTCAATGGGTCTTTTTTCGCTATAGTTGTTGGAATGCGTCCAAGAATTTCTCATTGATCGAAGTAGGCCAACCATCAGCACCCGCAGTTTAAAATCTAATGCGTAATCAGTTTATGGCGCTGAGTTTGGTACGACAGGGAATTCTCCATTAAAACAGTAGATAAAGTAGTTTTATGAACAGTTAGTGAGTCAAATTTCCTTTTGCCTAAACCATAAGCCAATCGACTACGAGCGACCATATAGCAATCTTGTTTCTTGCTCTGTGTATTGTGAAAAAGCTTTTGTTAGATAAACTTTTTCCTCTTGAAAATTCTCGTCTTAAAGTACATACACAGTTGAAAGTGAACATAATTACCTACCTTGGGACAAAATTTCATTGAATTCGAAAATGGTGTTCTTTTTTTGTGAATCGACTTTAAATTTTGAAAATCGTTTTTTTTTTTTCAGTACAGGATTCGAATAGACGAAATTTGCGCCAATTCGTGTTCGGATTTAACAGCATCTCCTCAGAATTTTTAATGAAACTTTCTCGATTTTATCACAAAAAGCCACATTGCATGCTTTTTTTCCAAAATTGATTTAAACCGTCTTTTGAAAAGGGATAGACTTTTTCATTACCAAATTATAGTCTTAAAATGACAACTCCTGCAAAAAATTGTTGTTGTGTTAGTGATGTTCATAAAATTATTCTATCCTTAGAAATAGAAAATAATGGAAAAGTTAACTATCGAATCCTACACTGGAAAAATTATCGTAAAAGTTTAAGGTCAAATTACAAAAAAACACCGTTCTTTATTTGAATGAAGTTTTGTCATAGATAATTATGCCCGAGAACAACCTTCCATATATTGTAAGATGGATATTTTTTAGTTTTCTAACAAAAACTTTCTCTTATCCAGCACTGATACTTTTTGCTATTATCGGGAAACTAGTAATAGGGCATTCGGTGTAATTTTCTCACAAATTGAGTTTCATTGAAATTTTGGATGGTTTTTAGTTAAGTTGAGTTTTCAATAAAAAGATACTGGATAAAAAATTCAGTTTGTACAAGAAATAGTTTTCTCCTTAGAAGTGGAACAAACTTTTATCAAAATCAAAAATGTTTTCTTTTTTTGTAAATTAATCTTAAATTCCTAGTTAATTTTTTTTCAGTGTAGAATTCGATAGGGATTTTTCAGTATTTTTACTCGAAAATTTGACTGATTTTTTTTTAAACCAGTAATATATCACTTTTTTGTAGGATTTGTCGATTATTCACTAAAATTAAGTATTGTAAAAAAAAAGCTAGCCTAGATCATTTTTGGAAAACACAAAGTGTGACAAAACCAACATGTACAAGAAGCTTCTGTCAAATCTATGAGGGTGCTGCCAACATTTGCTTGAGTTGGCGCAAAAATTTGTCGATGGCTAAATTCCGTTCGAATTGCTACAGAAACCGCTATATTAACAAGATTCAGCCCATAGCGACTATTTTCTGTTCTCAGAATTAAAAACGAAGCCAACTGGAAAGAGATGTACATCGAATGAGGAAGCAATCGCTGATACTGAAGCTAAAGAAAAATCGTGGTATAAAATCAGTGTAGTAAAGGTGAAACAATTGTATGAAACACACTAAGGTCTCTTTTTATGCGGGGGGTACGTTCCGCGTTGAAAAAAAAAACCGCGTAGCTATGGAAATTCGCGTAAAAAAACTGCGAAACTAAAAGGAAAATGTTTTATGCCAAATATCTTAGAAATGCATGAAACATTAAAATATGGTCCCAAAACTAGAATGTAGAAAGAAAATAGAGTTTGGGACTTCGGAAAAACACGCAGAAAAAACACCGCAAAATTGCGGAAAATTTTTTTTCATTCAAAATAACTTCGAAATGCATGAAACGTCCAGATCTGGTGTAATCTAAAAAAAAATTTTTTTAATAATCGAAAATGTCTTTAAAAAAGTGAGTGAAGTGAATTTTGGGATAGCACCAGATCTCGATATTTCATGTATTTCTAAGACATTTTTTTTTCGTTTGGGAGTAGAAATTCAGATCTGCGCTTGGACATGATTTTCAATATACAACAGGATGAGAGTCATATTTTTGCTAAAAAGTCTGATCTGGCAAGACATTTGAAGATTGTGTGCTGAGATTTTCCATATATTTTTTTCAGAACTTTTTCTTAAACAATACCATGGTCACGACAAATGGGTATGCCGTTCAATTTGTCTGGAAAAACATTGGAAATTTGAACATTTAGGGGTTTTGTTGTTTTGTTTCTATTCTCGTCAGTGCTTAAAGCAGTTCAAATTGAACTGCCATCTCGTGCCTAGCAGTTCAACTTAAACCGCTAAGCAGACGCAAAGTTTGCACTACTTATGCAACCCTCAAACAATATTGCACAAGTGCTATATTATTTTTGACGTCTCAGGCGTAAACGAGTGACGGCTTATTACTGGCCGTCGCAGAATGTGAACATTTAGGAGTTTTGCTGTTTTGTGCAAAAAGCACATATTTTGTTTCTATTCCTTCCCCTTTGGAAATTTGTAATTCTGATTGAAATTGTTTTTCAACCCAAATTGAATATCAATACGAACATCTGAAGCACTGACTAGTCGAAAACGGAACACTAAGTAAAAAAAAACTCATCCCTACCACTGCCTAACGTAAGGCGATAAACTTGTTTTACTAAATTGTGATGATAAACTCAGGCTTTAGTATGGTTAGTGCTTTTCAACAGAACAAATCTCAATAATTGAAACACGTGGTTTTGTCAGTTTTATTTTAACTTGTCAAGACAACCGAAGTTGAATGATGAATTTGTTAAACAAATTTATATCATTAAAACTAGTCCTGTCCAATATGTAAAAATGTTCAAATGTCTTGCTTGTGATATCTATATGCGGTCGTTCGAACTGTTGACGTAGGGCTACACAACGGTTGACAAAATCATCGGTAACATTTGTTTAGAATATTATTTTTTGAGTTTAAATGCGAAACATAGAACTGTCTGGTTTAACCATAATTGGTCCAAACACCGATCAGTAGAACTTGTTTTTCTGTAAATTAATGGAAGAAGATGACTGGGGGTAAAGCAGAATACAGTTATTTGCGATCAATCTAATTAAAAATAATCCATTTATCTTACTTATTAACATGTCAGGAATACCTTCCGATTGGTCGAATTCAATTTTTTCCAGAGTTTCACAGTTAGTTTTCGAAATGAAGTCAGAAAAAAGAGGAATTGGAGCAAAATGGGCATGACAGTGAACTTTACGGATCTTCTAACTATCATAAATCGATTCAACGAAAAAAATTGCATAAGAAATACTAACTTTGAAAATATTTGCTTAGGTTTTCATAAAATTATTGAGCAAAGTCGCGTTTTTGATCGTTTTTCCCCACTCTGCAATGGATGAGTTGAACTATTCCGTTCGGTTTTGGTTGATGGAGAAAATGCAGCAAGGCCTACTTGGGTGCATACCGTCGATGGGTCTTTTTTCGCTAGAGTTGTTGGAATGCGTCCAAGAATTTCGCATTGATCGAAGTAGGCCAACCATCAGCACCCGCAGTTTAAAATCTATTGCGTAATCAGTTTATGGCGCTGAGTTTGGTACGGCAGGGAATTTTTGATTAAAACAGTAGATAAAGTAGTTTTATAAACAGTTAGTGAGAGTTAGTTTTGACGTAGCACTAAGTCTTAGTTTTCTACATATGCAGCGATTCCATGAGAAACTGATATACGATCTCTCACAATTTCGTAATATTTGGAAAAATCGTACTCCATTTTAAAACACTAGACCTTTTTTTTATTTTGTCATTAGGGTGATCTTTTCCATGTTAGGGTGGAGCAAAAAATCGATTTTTTACGATTTTTTCAAGAAAGTCGTTTTTTAAAAATCATAACATTTGAACCACTTGACCGATTCCGCTGATTTGTGGATATTTTGTCAAGAAATGTCTGCCGTTTTTGGAAAAATATGTGAATATGAAAAAGTGAGAGTTAGGCCGACTCTTTTTTAGTAAATGAGATCTAGAGCCGTGTCACATAATACAGGGTGTCGGACGAAAAATTTCGAAAACCACATAACTCTAAAAATTCGCATAAAAAACCGCATAACTCTGCAACTTTGCATAAAAAAACCGCATAACTCTGAAAATTCGCATAAAAAAAACCTTAGTGTAACTAAAAACTGTTTGATAGATTTCAATGATTATACATTGATTTAAAAGGTAGATTCATGTTTATGAAAAATAATTTCGTTCAAATGATCCTCACGGTTGGCTTGACAGTAGCCAATCTGATCCACCCAATTTTTGAGTACGTTTTCAACTCTTTCAAGCCTCATGTCATTAATAGTAACTTGAATTATATGCTTGAAGTCTTCAAATGGTTTCTGGATGGTTAGCGTAATGCTTTCCAAAGAAAATAATCCAGCAGCGTCAAATAGCAGCTTCTCGGAGGCCCATCACCATTTCTACTGACTATTCGATTTTCAAAGATTTTTCGCCGTGTGGCACGTAGCGCCGTCCTGTTGAATCCAAACATTTTTCAAAATTAAATTCCATAAATTAACCTTTCAAAAATGCATAATCATTTAAATCTATCAAACCGTTTTTTTTTCTATCATTGCATATTCAAATTCAACATTTTTCGTGGGACACCCTGTATTACAGCAATTCCGTGAGAAATTGATATACGATCTCTAACCGTCACCCTGATGACAAAATCAAACAAAACGAGTCTGGCTAAAACTAAATATTTGAGATAATTAGTGGTCAAAAATTCCATAAATAACCAACAATGCTTAATTTTTTTTGGTTTCCAAACAACTTTCAGGATTTCCTCTAACACAAACGACAATTTCGTATACTTAAGCATACATAATTGAGCACAGCCTCTTCACAAAACCGGCATTAGTATTGAACCGAATTGCACTTTGTACAGATTGCTAACGCAGAAAGTTTCCGTACAGTGTTTTCATCATTGGGATTGAACCAACCCCAGATACCATGCCGTATTTGCTTTGTGCCACGTTCGCTTAATAATTGAGCACTTACAAACAATTACAAAAGACCAGATTAGGATACTTAATTAAAGCAAAAAAAAAACTGCAACACAATGATCTGCCAAGAAACAGTCCGTGATGTGTTTTGTGAAACTATGCCTCGCGTTACCTCCGCCTTTTTTCCTCAAAATGTGCAGTGATGTTCATATTTAAACAGAGCTTCTTCACTAAAACAGTTTTAGTAGTGAACTTCATGCGGGTCGTTGGTGGTTGTGAAGAATTGCTTATTGAATGTGTGCGCCGTTTGCTAATAGGGCAGCCATTTATTTCGGAGAAAAATAAATCCGGCAAATGAGAAGAGTTGCTTTTTTAACTTTCCTCGTTTTGCCGCAAATATGATAAAATCGTTGTGATGTAGTACCTGGTCCTGAAGACGTAGTCGTTTATTTGCATTTTGTAAAGTTGGGAATGTATTTCGCTAGGAATCTAACTACCAGAAATTATGTGATGCGTAGGAGATGCGCATGGTTTTGTCAACGTGGACTAATTCTGGTTTTAGCAAAAAAAAATTCATCCGATGGGTAAACTATAGTTACCAAGCCGTTGAATTATGGGATTTGATTTCCTATCAGCTTGCTCAGAAGTTTAACACAACTTTCTTTATATAGCCAAATATGTTTATACTTTATTTCTATCAAATTGCACTAAGATCTGTTTTTACGCGGGGTACTGCATAAGGAACGTACAAAAAACCCACGTAGCGTAAACGTAAAACTCAAGAAATTTTTTTGATGCCAAATGTCTTAGAAACGAAACGTCCAGATCTGGTGTAATATCAGAAATTGTTTTTTTTTAATCGACTCTGGGACTGAAATCTGATTTTTTGATGTCAAATGTCTTAGAAATGGATGAAACATTGAGATCTGGTGCAATCCAGAAAAAAATAGTTTTGGATAAAATAGAAAATCAAGTGTCAGAAAGTTGACTTAAGATAAAAATCGGAGTAACACCAGAGCTCAACGTTTCATGAATTTCTAAGACAAAACAAGAAAACCAGATAACATTGAAAATTCTCGTTTAAAAAACTGCGTAACTTCGGAAATTCGCGTAAAAACAACCGCGTAAAACAACCTCAGTGTACTGAAAAACATGAACCTGTATTTCAACATGTCTTTGAAAATCATAATATCGTGATCAAAATTAAATTAAGTTAAAACCTTACAGAGATAGGCATTTTTAGGCACGTGAACATTTCATAAAGTCACATAAACCAATGGAAGTTTCTCTTTGTTTACTTTCTCTTCCCTAATTTTTACGTTTACTTACAAAATGTTCGTGTAGAATGAAAGACAACATTTCCATCTTGCTAAGAGCGGGTATTTGTATAATAAAGCAGATATAGTCGGAAGAGTAAGTAAACAAAGAGTCAATGACTTTTTAGGCTCTTGTCGTGGTCACGCATAAAACTCCACATGATAAAAAATAGTTGGAGGAACACCACTCTGTAGTTGTCGAGTTTGTCACTTCACTTGCAGCAACGTTTTAATCTTCCACTATTTCAATTTAAAATTTGTGGAAATTTTTGCCTACTAGAAAAAAAAACCGTAAAAAGAGCTCTAGCTTAACACCCAAAATTTTAAATTAGATTCTTATTTTTCTCATAGTTTCAAGCAGTGGCGTCTCGTCCTCTTGTGCACATCGTGCACTGCACAACCGATCAAATTGAAGGAATTAACTGTATTCCCATCCGCATTCAATTATGTTTTAGATTCTCTATTTATTCGATGAAATCAGGTCGCGATTTTTTTTCCACAGCACAATATGCACACATTCTTTCTGAATTCGAGTACTTTGACTTGTGCACCGAAGCTGCGTGTATTTACACAGATTTCATATACATCAAAATTAAAATAAGTATCGTTAGTGTCTTTTCCGTGCACATAAGTTACTGCACAGAATCACTCAGCTCAGCTCTGAGATTTGTTGTTCTCTCTGCCACTTTTGGCTCTGTGCGAACTTGTGTGCACACCTTCAGGGGCTTATGCTTATGGCAGTTGAAAACAAATTGCTGTCTCAGTTGCAACGTCGCAGCGGATTTTTTGATGAAGTTATTGACAGATTTGTTCGACGTGCAGAGAACCGAATTCTCCTTATGTATCGATGTTACGGAATAAGTTCCCATTCAAAAGTATATAGTTATTTCATTGTCTCGAAAAATACAAGCGAATATCCATTTCTCAATCTTTAGTTTTCAATTACAACGAACTGTTATATCTGTATTATACCACAAAATCAGTGCACAACCCGTGAATTTGGTCACGAGACGCCATTGGTTTCAAGGAAATGCGGTATTCGTGTTGTATCCATGCAAAATGTCTTTTATTTATCAGTTGTGTGATGGTAAAGAAGCTTGAAGAACAGTTTTAGGCTAAGTTCAGAGGCATTCGGTTCATGGTAAGCAAAACTCTTGTGATGAATCCAACCTTGCTTGATTGTGTCATACGAATATGAAATCTGAGATTAGAGAAAACATATTCTATTACGTCCTACATCTTTACGATGAAAACAGAGGCACATGCAGATGGCAACCCGATTTGCCATTCATTAGCAGCCATCATTCGCATCGGAACTTCTTCACATTCGAGGAAAATTCTAGAGAATATTGGTCTGGAATATTTACATTCTTGATTTTTAATCGACATCATCAACAAACAGAAGTGCCTTGTCTCGTTAAATAGTATTATCAAACTTATTTTCACCTACCAATTTGTTTAGAGAAATCCTATCTGGCAAGATATTTGTACTTAGAGATTAAAAACCTCCGATTTACGTTTCCAACATGATTTGCGGTTTTCAACAAGTTTGTTTTAGTTAAGGAGTGTATCGAAAATAAGCTATCCAAAAAATTTTCATTCAAATTATGTTAAAAAGTGATATTTTACTCAAACTTAAAATTGATCCTTTATTGTACGAAGTTAAACTTGAGCATAATGAAAACCGGATGAAATTTATGTTATTCCTTCACGAATTTTCGAACTTTTGATCGAACTTTTATATCCTTCGAATTTATATCCTTTTCCGCAAGCCAATTGAGAGTGGTTTTGGCATAGTGAGCCGACACTAAATCCGGCTAAAACAATGAAAGTGTGCTATACTTCTTATGTAAAGGCAGCAATCTCTTCTGAAGACACTCAGATGGATAGATTTCTGCCTTTTTAGTTCCGGTAGTGTAAAAAATGGTTGACTTCAACCCACAGGAACATATTGCTTGCCATACCAGTACCTTTCGACCGAATTACTCCACTTGAATCGACCTGTCCGCATCGCTCACATCCTCCCCAACTACGACAGTAAAGTATTGTGGGTCTTGAAGGGTTTTTGAGTCCTCCTTTACATAGTTCTCGTCGTCTATCAAAACACATGCATCCGGACACTGCAAAAGACGTGAATACAATTTCCGGGCCCTTGTTACTGTTCGCTTCCTCTGTTCTACACTTTTTTTCGAGATTTTCTGCTTTTTGTAGGTCTTCAGGTGATTTCGCCTCTTGATTCGCTGGATCATTCCGACACTTGTTCCTGTTTTTTGGCCAAATCACGTATGGACATTGATATGTTCTTCATGATTAGAGATACCACTTTCTTGTCCAGTTTCGGGTTGGAAAAACCGGATTTTCTGCCTCTTCCTGGTTGCCCATCCAAAGAATAGTGTTCCCCAAACTTATTACTGATGGTTTCAACACTGGCATGATGAATTCTAAACCGCTTCGCCAATTTTCGCATAATAATACCCTTCTCACTTAGCCATGTGTCCAGAACCTTAATTTTCACTTCCTTTTCAATACGCGACATTTTAAAAACGCAGAATTTCAACCGCACAAACAAGTAAACAAACGAAAACTGACAGCCAAACGCACAGCATGCTGTGATCTGAGCAATAAAAACCATCACAAATACATGCGTACAACACAAATGTATGTGGATAGCTTATTTTCGATACACTTCTTACGCTTTGGCCATAACTGAACTGATTTGCTGTTTACAATAGAAAAAATAATGTTGGAATTTGTTTCCAAATAAATCGGCAAAAACCTATCGATCCGACAAAATAGTTCAAGTTTGTGAATCAAAAGTTCCGGTTATCTGTTTCAATATTTACTAACAAACACGACTAATGATTAGAGACTAGATCATTTCAGCTCGATAGACGGTGATACTGGTTAACGATTTTTGTAGAACTAATTTCTGATCTGGCAAGATATTTGCAATTTGTCCCTTCGAACAAGCTTAACTGTTTTCAACAGGAACTTATTTTCGTTTCAAATGGCGTCATACAGCACAACAATTCGGAACTATCCATTCCGTCAATCTAACGAAACGACTTTTCGAAGTTCGATCTTTTGTCTCTTGTCGGCAAATCGTTTCCAACCCAATCTGCATTCAGAAAAGAAAATTGCTTTCGGCATGTCTGGTGGCAATTGCACTTTTTTTTTCTTTTTTGGTGTGGCATTCTTTCATATCAGGTTGCTACTAATTCTCCCGCAGTATGAAAGTCAAGTAATACAAAAAAAAAAAAGAATCCCACTTTTGTCATTCAGCACTGCTATTGTAGTATCCGCTCGTTTTTTTTCTTTTGCTTCTATCAAACAAAAATGAGAAAAGCCTTTGGAGAAGCATCACAATGCACTGCCCGACGTCTGCCTCAGCTATTCCAGCTTATATTCCATAGACCGGAAGAAAAAGGGGTAAATCGTGCAAGATGAGAAAGGCAAAAACAGTTGAACTGCACACTCGATTTCACCAATTTTCACCGCTTTTCGACAGTGGCAAGTGCGCCCGTTCCGCGACAATGACGATAGTTATCGTGAAGGGTTGAAAAAGGGCGATAACAGTAGGCGGCGAGTAGGTTTCCGAAAAATTCTCAATTACTGCCCCTTTCACTGTTGCCGGTTTTTTTTTCTTCTACCATTGAGTAACGGCGGCCGGATGAGTGGCTTGCGAAGTAGTCGATGATTTGTGGGCGGATTTGCATGGATGATTGCTGAGCTGCGGATTTTCGTCATCAAGGTGCTGTGCTTGAGTTTTTGCCGCTCCGGCGAAAGTTAGTATTTATGTTCACAGTTTCAAGCCGCGAGTATCGACGCGAAACCGGATCTGGATCATGGCATGCTGAGATTGCCTCACGGCAATTTGAAAATTTTCCGTGTCTCTTGGCATCAGTACTCTGGTAAGAGAAGCTGTTTCACTTTACAAATCCTGAACCAAACGGAGGCTGATTGCAATTCAATTCACGTTTTAATTTAATGACTTTGAACCAACCTTCTGATTATAAACAAAACAGTTAGGTTGGAACTTGGGTTAGGTTCTGCTCCAAGCGGGCGTGGATATTAAACTTGATTGATATTATAAAACAAAATTGAAAGTTCAAATGAAAATGCCTGGCTGTATTTACTGGGGCTTGGAATTATCATTTTAAACAAGATTAAAGTATAACGAATTGATCGTAGCTCTGGGGCATTGCGTTATGGCTTTTGGTATCGAAAACAGTTTGGCTGATTTCGTTCTTTCATCACATGAAAGCTGATGAAGAGAAAACATTCGCAAAAATCTGATCGGAACGAACACGCCTGTCAGTAAACAGCCAAGAACAACATGAACTTTTTTGGAAGGAGAAGTAAAAAGAAATACCCCCTCACCAATCATCTTTCCACCTTGATTGATTGAAGATTTCCCCACCCACTGCATGTGTAGAAGCAACGACGAGCCTCTGGCGTGTTCTGTCAGATACAAGAAGAGCAAACATTTCATGAATTATTAATATGTTTTGTAATGGAAATTTTACCGTCAAAATCCGCAGCGAAACACATGTTCAGACATTAAAATAAAAACATCCTAACATGAGTTTTTGATGTTCGTTGGTTTTACGGAAAGCAACGCCAGGTAAGTTCCTTCGAGGCATGCGAATTCTATCTCGTATCTCGTAGTAATCCCACGGACCGACTGTGGAGAATCTCTTTGAAATTTCATCCATAATAAAATCATAATTGGCCTCTCCTTGGCAGTATGCTATTAGACGCACACACATATTCTCATACAAACATGTACTTCGATGGAAATTCATTTCCACACAATGGACATCGTAGTAGGCGACGTTTGATTGAAAATCCTAAAGTAGTCTACTGTTTTAACGGGTTCGAAGCTTATTGACTAATTGAAATCAAATTTACTCGCCAGAGAGAATTCAAACAGTGATGTCATTAGGGATGCCCTTCAGTTGGGTCTGAATGAGACCGAGAAACGAAGAAGAAAACGAAGTACGTAGCAAACCAACCACTGATGGGAGAACTCGGAAACACGGAAAAAACAAAAAAAGAAACGATATTTCAAAGAAATTTTATGCCACTGCTTTGAAGACACAGTTTCAAAACCAGTTCATCGGAACCGATCCGGTAATGAGAGTTTCTTTCTGTTCAGTTGGCATTGATGTTTTTTAAAGATATTTGAGAATGCTGTAATTATCTCGGTTGCGATTTTAAACCAACAGTGAACAATAATTGAGTGCAAAGTAGTGAAATAAGAAAGTACAATACATCTCAGAGCTAGACATTTATAATGATAGTAAAGAAACACATTCATTTCAGTGCAGTCGTGAAAAACAAAACAAAAAAATCTGTCATCGTATAAAAGGCTTGCAATCGTCACACTCAAGCTAACTTCCATGCCGAGTACAAAATTTCAATGAGCGCAATCCACCAGACATCCCGACATTGAACATTTTTAATCAGCAGACAGACAGAGAACAAAAAATAGCAGATAAATCTTCCGGCGAACGTTGACGAAAAGTTCCCCTGTCCCATTCAGCGAAATCAGCGTAATGTGAAATGCATTCGCATCCGGGTAAAATGGGACTGTTGCCGTGAGTGGCAGTAGGCTGTGTTTTATTCATTCAATTCAAAACCGTAATGACATAAAATTGTCAAAGCCTGCTTGTAAAAGTTGTGTTCGTTTTTTTCCCCATGCCAGAGAGAATGGCATTTTTTTCCTTTTAAAAGATAGTTTTAATCGTTCGAACGAAAAAATTTAAATAAAATCGAAAACTTTCCATTTCACATGTGATTAACAACCTTGAATGGGTTATGGATCTTTATTAACTTTTTGCCGAAAATATCTCACCGATCATTTTCGGTCTAAGTTTAAGCATGTTCAGGGATAAATCTCTGTAACCATAAATATAAATCATTTGTATGGCCACCCTTAGCAGATTCATGTCTGAAGCATCTCCAGTCCAGCCAAAAATGGTGACTTTTTTCTCCTCTACAAACTTATTTTTTTTGCTGAATTAGTTATTACCGAAATTGTCAGCCTAAAGTTTACTGTCTGTTCGGCATTACCTTTACTGAATGTTCGGCAAAAGCAACAATGAATTATTGAGCCTTAAGCAATTAAAAGTAAACAAAGAAGTCGTTTTTTGTTTTAATTGTAAACATTGAATTGGGGATCAAGATTTCATTTTTTCTTTTCATAAAAACACAAAAAGTATACATTACATTACTTATGTTTCGGGACGTACAATTGTAAAATATGCGAGTTCTTCAACATATCCTATAATAACTTTTCAAAAGTGAAAGCAAGATCTGAAAGGAGTTTTCTATGAATAATCATCAATACTTTGTAGTTATTATACTTACTGAATAGGTCGTAGATTTATACGGCTCCCTTTTGAACTAATTCCATTTTTTCAATGACCACCAAGATACTTCGTCAGAAAATAACTGCGTAGTGCCTGGCGAAAATGTAGAACGTAAATGATCCCAATTTAAATTATTATTAAATATTCGCCACGGGTCTACTAATATGGCTAGGGACTGGAGCTTTGGAAATCCATAGTCTTGTTGTTTGTGACGGAAACCCTTTTTTGCCTTTCTCATATAGAAAGGTTATCCCAACACTGTGGAAACTGACTTTGGAACGGAGGGCTATTCCTGAATTTCTTGTTGATCCGACTTCGGGTTCCGGAATTAAAGGATGTTAGTGTAAAAAATCCAATTTAGAATTACATACTAGACTAGCCGATTTAAACTAACTAAGGACCACATGAAAGGTCTTATGATTCCATATATAACTCCCGAACTTCAACCAAATCTCACTTCCGGTTCTGAAATTCCAAAATTTCAAACCATCTCTTAATTTGCACCGGTATACCTTACGCGCTGGTACGGAGGAAGAAAACACAACACCGCCCCTACTAACGAAGTACCCAGTGTGTGGAGTTTCCCCAATGGCTTCAAAAATTCACGAAACATCTGGTGTTTTCTTGAAAAATGTTTGAAATATTTAACCTATTTGAATGATTACGTACAAATCAATTCGCACCCGCTCATTCTGCTACTAACGTAAAAGTCAATAGCATCCTGTCGATGCCGTTTTTTTTTTACCAAAGGGGAGGCATGAAATAGGAGTTTGTGAGCACTTAGTTATCTCATCTTTTAACAACGGTACAATTATCCTGTCTGCCTGAAATCGATGACGAAGTCCTACCGAACAGAAGCTTCCCATTATATAGGGATGCTAATTCAAAATAGGGTAGTCAGATTTCGAACAATTACAATTCAGCTGTTTTTGAACAGAATTTCGCTTGGAAATACATTACACATTACAGTCTAAATGAATTGAATGGGAAAAGGTGCACTAAGAAGCAATAAAGAGAAATCAAACAATATGGCTCGGAAAAGTCTCGGGATATTTTCGATATGAATCTCAGCTAGCGATTCGCCGGTTCAGTTATATGCGCTATATGGTAGTAAATGCTCAGTTTGAAGCCAAAAAAAAGGTCCGGCTCACTGATTTCATCGACTCTACGTAACTTTGAGATCGTCGGCAAATAATAGTTTACATCCAGTGCCCAAAACCGTTGCTACATCATTGAAAAAAAGTATGAAAAGCAAGGGATCCATATTACTACCCTGTATGTCATCTGATCCATTGATGAATGCCGGTGATTTAAAAGAGCCCAGTTTTACGGGGAAAATTCTGTGGGTAAGGTAAGCGTGTAGCATAGCATATCGTTAAAACATGCTAACGTGAATTGCAGTTAATTCGTTGAAACTGCTTTTCACGTAGTTTTCAATGGACTGACCTTTAGAAACCATTTATTTCATACAGTGGCGTCTCGTCCTTATGCGCACCTCGTCCAACTTAAAATTTCAAGTATCTCTTATCACAGTGTTAGAGTATTTTCCGTGCACGTGAGTTACTGCACGGATTCAAAAAAATAGGAAGATTTGTTGTTCTCTGAGTCGCGTGTGGTTCGGTGAGAGCTTGTATGCACATCTTCAGGAGAGGCTTCAGTGCCTGAGGCTTATGGTAGGTGAAAACAAATTGCTGTCTCCAAAGATGCCAGGTTCACAGACTAACCTGAGGTTCACAGATTCTGAATATGCTGCAAAAATTTAAAAAATGACACAGTTTTCTGAAATTAATCACAGACTTGTAATGAGCTACTAAAAGTCTTCAAATTGCTAGGACAAACAGTGTCCTACAGAGCGTTGAAAACTGACGGAGTTTTTTTTTTCCTCAGACTGATTTTTGTTACGAACACAAATTTAAAAAAAAATGACCTGGCATCCTTGCCTGTCTCAGTGGCAACGTCGAAGCGGTTTTATTTACGACAACAGTGACCGATTTGCTCGAAGTACAGCGCGCGAATTTTTTCTATTCTATCGATGATACGAAATAAGTTTAAGAAAGAGAAATCAATATCGAAACTGTTACATCGGATATAATTACTGCACAACCCGTAAATTTTGCCACGAGACGTCACTGATTGCATAATTTACTAAGAATTAAGTGTTTCATAGATAAAAAGTACGTCACGGAGAAAATTGAAGAAAAAAATTGAATTAGTTTTACCAACCTGATTATCGTAATGATTTACAAACCAATAACAAATTTTGCCATTAAAACCAATCATCTCAATGGTGGAAATGAACATTATTTAGTTTGAAATAAGAGTTAAAAAATCGAAAATCATAACAAAGTCCGCATAAGAAAATAGCAACAAAATATAAAATTCTGTGATTGTAATATTAAACCAAGAACAACATATTTATAGAAGACGAACTTTTCTGTTAATTTATTTTCTGGAATTCACAATAGATTTTTCCAGTTATTTTATTTTCTGGAATGCAGTTTATTTATTTGTATTTATTTGAAAATGATCAACTGGACCGATTATGAAATAAGGAGTAACTCATCCATAACGAAATAAGACGTAATAACTAATTTGGATGCTAATCAGATACACTGAAGTCTTTTTTTATGCGAATTTACGTACCGCATAAAAAAAACCGCATAACTCTGAAAATTCGCATAAAAAAAACCGCATAACTCTGAAACTTTGCATAAAAAAAACCGCATAACTCTGAAAATTCGCATAAAAAAAGTCGCGTAAAAACGCATAAAAAAAGACCGCATAAAACAAGACCTCAGTGTATTGAACAATTTCTTGATTCCTTAGAAGAAATATCAAGTAACATCAAGACAAGATATGAGGGAAAAATTTGTAATTATCTTGATCTTTATTTGCTGTTTACATCAACCCGGGTTGTGATCATTCAATTCCGTTTTAACGTAATTGATAAAACAATTCTGACAGCTCTTGATCTCATTTTCAAAAAAAGCTAGTATTGGGCCATTGATCAAGTTCGAAGATTAAATGACTGCGGCTTCTGGTTCCGGAGATATGACGGTATAAGTCACGTAACCGACAAAACGTGTTGTTTTTTTTTACCGCGCAAGTCTATGATTGACATTTTAACGCATTGCGACAGTAAAAATCGTATCCATGGATCAACTACGGAAGTTGAAGATTAACTTTTCTTTTTTTCAAAAAATTAGGAATTATTAAAGAGCCAACCCATGCAAAAATCCTTTCTAGTATATATTTTAAAATTCTGTATATTGTTTGCGGTGTTCAAACAGAACTTTTCTATAATTTGACTTGACGGCATTGTGGAACACAATTTATGTACAACCGGAAAATCACTTAGGAAACATGGATGCTGTTCAAGGGGTGTCCATACTCAATCAAGCATGTGGCACGAAAAAGTAGAGCACATGGATCAAGTAGGCACAGTAGAATTTCCGCGCAAAACAACTCGTTGTTTGTCAAACGATTTTCATTAATAATCTAGTATTCATATTTTGCTTTTCAGTTGGCTAGGCATTGGACTATTCGAACCGCGTCAAACAATCATCAAAAATCTAGCTTGGAAAATTTCCAATTCCTTACAAAATAATTTTCTAGATTTTCTTAACTTTACCGATGAGTCCCCCTTATTGTTTATATGCAGAATTATTGTTAGGAAAAAATTGTAAGAAAAAAAATCTTAATTATTTCCGCTTTGTAGCCAATTAATGATTTTATTAGAAAATTTCCAAACTACTTAGATTCTAAAAGTTCATTGCTCTCCATTTTCAAGATCGCGTTTTCCACACTGGAATTTCAATCGTCACGGTAAATTTCTGGGCATTTTACTGGAGTCATTATTTCCGCCCTGTTTAATTGTGTGGTCGAAAATAATTCTGGATGCGTAGAAGTAAAGGTCACACAATTCACACAATCAAGCGATTCGCTGAAATGCGAAGGAAATGCATCAGTTTTATTCGTATGCACATCCGCATCCAGTTATGTCTCTGACATTACCCACCCGCCATTATCGTAAATCATGAACATTTTTACAGTGTCTGAGATTTTCAATTATAATTCTGTAAACCGCTATCTTAACATATTTCGATCCTGATAATAATTATTCATAAATTACTATAATTTCTGTTTATTTTAAATTAAAATTTAATCTCATTTATCATAATTCTGAAAAGAAAAAAATCACATCATAACTCTTGTATTTATGGGATAACTCACCTCATCTGTCATTTGGACTAAAAGACACTGATGCACGGGAAACCTATCCAAATTGCTCCAGTAAGATAATGGTGAAGATGTCAAAACAACTGCAAAAAAAATGCAATGCTTCTGGCACCTTGCCGAAACGGAGATAAATATTGACGTGTTCGCATTCGAAACTGCTGCCCGAATTAAGACACCATCCCTGCCGGCAGAACTGCTTCCGATGTCTTTGCAGTTCCGCCGTTGTGCGATAATCGATTGCCAAATCCGGTGCAGATTTCCGTCCGTCGTTGCAGCACTGAACGGTAAAAAAAAACCATCAATAAAAGATTTTCTTGATGCTGTCACCTTGAACCCGGGTGCTTGTTCCTCTCTGTCTGCGGTTTCAGAATTTCGGTTCGATATTACGGAAATGGAATCCTGCAGGAACTGCAGCACATTAGAATGGATGGGATTTATCTCTGTGGGGGGTTACTGCATCGAATATACGTTTTGAAATCGAATTTTGAACCGAATTGGTTGGTTCGAATTTTTCGGGTTTCTAAACCTAATTTGTATCTTCGAAAAATATTATTATATTAATACTTCCGCTCATAAAACTGATAATTTGATGAAATTGCTTCTTTTGTCGCATAAAAAACTAAGCCAAGGAAGAAGGGAAATCCGGGGCACCCCCAGGAGAAATAAAAAGGCGACCGACCGTCATTAAATTAGAACCGTAAAATTGGCAGCGAGATTTCGTATATCGCTCAGTAGGCGATGGTTTTTTTGTTTCGCTTTTCAGTTCGCAACGGAGTGCAAATCCTAGTGGAAAACATAAAACAAAGTGACGCGTGAAATGATCAGTCAACCGTCCGCAAACAAAACTGTGAAACTTCTCCGCTCGAGATAATGTTGTGCCAATTTTCGTTTTTTCGGCGATACAATTAAATGCTTTTCCCCCGGGGAGGGGGAAATAAACCGGCGGTAAGCAAAAACTAACAAGCTTTGATCGACTTTTCCGGAGCATTCAAAAACAATTTGAATTCAATTGCAGAAAACGCCAATTCCTCGCCTGAAATTGGAATAGTTTTTCATGGTTTCATGACTTTTTACACCGACACTACCGTTCAAGTGGTGGAGGAAAAACATTCACAACAGTTCGGGATCTAGAGACCGGTCTTTCAAGCAGCAATATCTACTGGCACTCGAGACACACTTTCCCGGACGGATGACGACGATGGCATAGGGAAAAACGGATTTCCACCGGAAAGTGGGAAACCCCTTGAGCTAAGAAGAGTTCGAAAGTTATGATGCTTTTTCGCTTCCGGCAAGCAGCAGCAGCAGTCCAGCGTCTGCCACGACGGTAGCAGAACCGGAACAAACGAACCCGTGGCTATCGTTGTACATTCAAATGTGGGGGCACCACTAGTGGAAAGTGAAGTGATTGGAAGTGGATGTTCGTTGTTGGTGAGTATCAGCTTATTTGCACTTCAATCGCGGTCATTCAAGCAAAATGATGATTGCCGAATGAAACAAAGTCCTGGAAAAAGGAGTGTTTCCTGTATTTTAGGGCTCGATTAAGTTCCTCCTGATCGATGTATTCAACCTCATCGATGCAAATGTTTCCAGAACAGATGTGCCAACAATTCCCCTGCGATTGTGTGTGTGGTCCAACATCGGAATCACTAAGTCACATTTCCGTTGGAGCTTGTCACCTTCCTTCCGGTCAGGTCACAGGTGAGACCTTCGCCATCCCCTCCGGTGGTGGTCAGTGGCGGCACAGATTGAAGGGCGTTAATCATTTATGAGTGTGGAATTGACCGGCATATGATAGATGATAGATGATAGAGACAACCGACCGTTTCGCTGCTGTGGGCCGTCTGCAGTTGCCTCGAACAGTTCGACCGGTAGAGGTCCGGGGCTCCCGAGGGAGATATTTTTGTGTAATTGAGCGAAACGAACACGTGTGGCTATCGTGTCTTTTGCGTTGCACGATGGAAGTGTCCTTTGCGGCAGGTCATTACACCGTCCGAAAGCACACTTCTGGGCTGCCGTTTGACAAGGTGCGATGCCAGGTGATGATAATTGATAGAGCTGTCTGTTGAGCTATTTTATGGAAGTGTCATTGTGGACTAAATGTGTCATGACTTCACATGACTTTCACTTAAATCTTCTCAGTAACTTGCCTCACTTGAATTGGCAGTTCGAAGAAGATACTAATTCACTGTTGCCAGTTAATGCTTCATCGGAACATGAAATTGTCTTAGTTGAAAATTTGTTATCCAGTGGACTGCGACAGATCAACAATTTTATAAATGCTAACGGTCGATTATTAGATTCAGCGTTTACTAATGATTCTGCGTTGATTTATCGACTTTATCGACTGGTGTAATATCAATGGCATGGAGATCAACATTCGTAAATGTAATGGTGTCACATTTTCTCGTTTACGTACTTCAACTGTTTTCGACTATAAAAGTTCCACAACAAGTATTGAACGAGTCACTATAATAAAGGATCTTGGAGTCTATTTGGATAGCAAACTACGCTTCTCGGAACACGTCGCACTAATCACCGCGAAGGCTTTTTCCATGTTGGGTTTCATCCGTCGGAATACACAGTCGTTCG
This sequence comes from Malaya genurostris, assembly GCF_030247185.1. Taxonomy (NCBI): domain Eukaryota; kingdom Metazoa; phylum Arthropoda; class Insecta; order Diptera; family Culicidae; genus Malaya; species Malaya genurostris. The sequence continues at coordinate 165,682,873 of NC_080570.1, read as the reverse complement.
AAGACATCTATTGCCTGAAAACTTTGTACTGTTCAGTTGTTCGCAGTATTTTAGATGTTATGCAGTTCCGGTATGGGCACCGTTCCATAGTGTCCATATCAGAAGAATTGAAAGCGTGCAAAGGAGCTTCATACGATACGCACTACGTCTACTGCCTTGGTCGGATCCCGTTCATCTCCCCTCTTGCGAGGGCCGCTGTCGACTCATCAATCTACCAATACTGGAAAGCCGGAGACAGGTCTTGCAGCGGCGGTCTTTCTACGGCTGCCAATCCATCGCACTCAATAAGGACAAAACAACCCTTTTTATGTATGTTGCCGTCGTTTTAACGAAGTTTACGACAAATTTGATTTCAATGTGTCCAAAAATATGTTTAGATTAAGAATTAGTAATTAGGTGTCTGTGCGATGTAAACTTTCGAAGACTAAGTAAAATAATAATAAAATGTCAATACGTGATTTGCCCAAAAAAAAATCAGGAACGAGTGTCGGAATGGTCCAGCGTATCAAGAGGCGAAAGATTTCTGGAACCTAAACCGAATTTGAGAACTTGATTCTAAGCCAGGATTTTGAAACCATCCAACCAAAATTCCAAACCAAATGCTGGACTTGGATCTGAATGTTGAAACAGAATTCTGGAACTGGAGTTGAAGCTTAGACCAGATTTCAGATCCAAAATTCCAGCTCAGTTTTCAGACTTAGAACTCAGGTTCAGAATTCAGAAAGTTCTGGAGCTGCAGACCGAAATCCAGGACCAGAGCTCAGATCCAAAATTCAGATGTATTTCTCGAATTCTGTTCTAAAATGAATTCCAGAAATCAGGTTGAAAATTCAAAATCAGAAAATCAGGTAAAAAACTCCAGAATGCAAATTTAGAAATAAGATCAAAAATCCACTTTTACAATTTCAGGACTAGATTCTGAAGTTTTTTGAACTAAATTTCGGATTTGGATTATAGAACTCAGTTTCGATGCTGAATTCTGGATCTCCGAATTTGAAAACTGAAACCTGGACCAGACCGGAATTCGGCAACTAACAGTTCGGCTGGAAAGTTCGTATCGTTTAATAGAAGCACACATTTTTTTGCCAAAATTCGTTTTTATTATTCAACATAATTGCCATCAGAGGCGATACAGCGATTATAGCGATCTTCCAACTTTTCGATACCATTTTTGTAGTACGATTTGTCCTTTGCCTCAAAATAGGCCTCAGTTTCAGCGATTACCTCTTCATTGCTTCTAAATTTTTTACCAGCGAGCATTCTCTTGAGGTCTGAGAACAGGAAAAAGTCACTGGGGGCCAAATCTGGAGAATACGGTGGATGAGGGAGCAATTCGAAGCCGATTTATCGATTGTGAGCTCACGCGACACCCATTTTGCACAAAGCTTTCTCATATAAAATATTCGTGAATAATATGTCCAACACGTTCCTTTGATATCTTTAGGGTGTCAGCTATCTCGATCAACTTCACTTTACGGTCATTGAAAATTATTTGTGGATTTTTTTCACGTTTTCATCGGTAACAGCCTCTTTTGGACGTCCACTGCGTTCATCGTCTTCGGTGCTCATATGACCAGTACGAAATTTTGCAAACCACTTACGAATTGTTGCTTCGCCCGGTGCAGAGTCTGGATAACACTCATCAAGTCATTTTTTGGTATCGGCGGCACTTTTTTTCATCAAAAAGTAGTGTTTCACCAACACACGAAATTACTTTTTTTCCATTTTTTCACAATAACAAAAGTAGCTTCACTCAAAATGCAATATCTCCCAAACTAATAATCAGACAGCTGTCAAATTTATACACGTATCTTTTGAAGGTTGGTACTAACTGAAAATGGTATGGATTTAATTCTAGTGGCGCCCTCTCATAGAAACGATACGAACTTTTCAGCCGATCTGTTAAAATTCAAAATTCACTTCCGAACCAGAATCCTGATCTCAAGGTTTGTTTCAAAATCCAGTTCCAGATCACAGGTGCAGTGATCAGTTCTTTAATCTAGATTCAGAATTCAGTTCTAGAATTCAAATGCAAAATTCAGCTCCCAAGTTCAGGTTCCGAGTTCAGTTTCAAAATCTAACATCAAAATTAAGTATCAGAATTTAGTTCAGATTCATTAACATCAAAGAAACTGAGCCATTGATTTTATCCGTATTCACGTCATCCGGTTATATCTCTGACATTACCCACCCGCCTTTTTAGTCGGTGAAACCGTGAAAGGCACTCATTGCCCAAGGATGACTTTCGACTTATGGACACTCGTTTAACTTAAGAGCAATTATCTGCACCGTGAAAAGGCAAATCCCCAGGATCTTCTATTCCGAAAAAAGTCGAAAGCATTAAAAGGTAAAGTTAAAAACAAGTGCATTCAAAATTTTGGAAAAATCTAAACTATACATTTAGTCTGACCAAAAAAAAAAGGGCGGGTGGGTAATGTTAGAGACATAACTGGAGGACATGAATACGAATAAAACTGATTTCCCGAATTGTAACGGTGCTTCTATACTGACGTATGAGTTATTGACGACAAATATATTCTACAACAAAAATAATGTTGAACAAATGAGAATCAAGCAATAGATTAAACAATGTTGTAGTAGTGCTTTGAACTAAGAAATTTATCCGATGTTTGCAACTGTTGAATACATTTAGCTACCTTCTATTTATCAACGCCAGAACCTGAATTCTGGACATTCAGCTTCGGGATTCAGTTCGCAAGAACTCAGTTCATGAGTTTAGTTCCATACTTCTGGAACTGAATTCTCTTTTAGACTCCAGCTTACGAAATCAGTGGTAAAACCGAATTCCTCAATTCCGAAAGTTTCTATTGGGTCATTGATCAAGTTTCATGATAAAATGGCTGTGACTTCTGGTTCGGGATATATAATATAATATATAAGTGGCGTAACCGACGCTGTGCTTTTTCTCTCCGCACAATTTTCTCTTAGATGGCTGATGTGCTTGGTCTGAGTAATAAGGCCGAATATGTGACACTGAAGCATGCTTTTGTCGGCTATCTGAATCAATCGCAATAAATTGGTGTCAAAAATGAGAGCCCAAATTAGTGTCAGATACTATCTGATTAAAAAGGCAAACAATATTTAATGAGACTGTATCGATGAAAAAGAAAGGTGTTATCACGCTACAAGGTGACTTAAGAATAGGTCTGTTTCTAAAAAGAAATGTATATGCAGAAAACAGAACAAAAAAGTGAGGAGTAAATCAATGATAAACAGCATACTATGAAAAGCGGACCAGATATCAGATAAATTAAGCAATATTCAATATTTGTAATATAATATCGGACGCTTTTGAAAGTTCGCGGAAATCTAGAATCTCTTCAAGTCTTCTTAGTTCGATTAAAACTTCGGTGTCAAAAACCGTTCAACTGAACTCCCATTCGAAAGGTGTTTGGCTTTCCGTGCCTACTGTGATCAAACTTTCGTCGGTTTGCGATTTTCCGGTGAATTTTCCACTCCATTTGGAAACCCCATTTAAAAAGTTCAATATTTGTTTTCGTGACGCGGCCCGATTCGCATTCGAACAGCATGATTGGGTCGTTTGTATATGAAGCACGCGGGCAAAAGAACCAGTCATTCCGAAAAACCACCGATTTGCTGTGGATGTTTTGCACGCCACACGAAGCCGGTTATTATCGGTGACAGTGGAGGAAACTTTCACTCCGACTGACACTTATTTTTCACCATTCGCCGATCAACGTCGGCGGTCGGAATTGTTGATCCCATTGTTTTAAATTACCTACCCGTCAGCCCCGCCTTATCGAATGTGTGGAAAACTTTTACCATTCGCACGTTTTCTCTCTTCATCTTTTTTTTCTGTTTCGGGACTTTTACGGAACTTCTCCAGAGTGGGCTCTGCAAACAAAACATTTCCGTTTAAAACATAAGGCATTTGCGTTGGAGGCCTCACAGCCGCCTCCCACACTCACACATGATGAATAATGAAATCGAGGTATTCACTGGAAGAGTGGAACTATGCTGGGGTGAATGTTTCCCGCTAGGTTCGAGTTTTAGTGCCATTCCAATATTGAATGAAGCAAATCAGTCGGAAAATCAACATTCGACCATTTGTTTAATCTTGTGGAAGTGTTTCGGGGACAGTGTGGGATTCCGTTCCCTGACAACCATTCATACACAACATCACCGCCACGAAACGTCTTGACGACCGAAATCTGTGAAAAGTTCTGATAAAAAAGAAAGTATTAAAATAATTTCTACGGACGCTGACAGTCACGAATGGAAACGAACTTAACTGAATAGAAAGAAAAAACAGTCCATCACAGCGTGCCATGAGCGTTTTCTGTGGTCAGCCCGAAGCGTAAATAAATTGTCAGTCTTTGTGGTTGGCTCATGGCTTGCTTGGCCTTAATTTTCAGTGCGGTCAAAGCATAGGAAAGGCTTCGATCGCATCAATTTCCTGTCACATCGAGAACGGAAAGGTTTCACGTCGATTTGAAAGCTTTATCGGAGCCGGTATCGGATTCAGTATTGGACAACGATAGATTATTGAATCCATTCGTAAAGTTGAAACCGCAATCTTCTTGCAGCGAAACTCTCAATTCACCAGTTGAATTGGATTCCTCCACGCTGGACAGGTGGATCCTGGAAACCTATCACAAAACATAACAACAGATAATAAATGATCCGTGAAATTAGAACGTCATAAGCAAAGGCCCTCGAGCAGACCGAACCGTTAGTGGTTATTATTACTTGCCCATAACTTTGCCGCCTGTTTTCGCTTGCATATCCGACTTCCACATGGTCATAAATAAACGCTTTTTGTCATTCTAGCGCTTCAAGCCCGAGACGAAACCATTCCGGTGGACGGGGGGTGGCGTGTTGTGACCAAATATCTCTGCGGTTTTCTGTACACACACACTTACACACACTTTTATCCGTGGCATCCGGTGGACTCGGAATTCGTAAAAGCTGAATAACGCTCTCCGCAATCGAGAAACTCCCCAGGTGGTGAGTCTCTGAGGTCACCAGGGATACTCTGCCCTATTCTCGGTGGTATCATCCCATACCGAAACAGCAATAAACTTGTCCACGGTAAAGAAATGTAAACGCGCCAACACATTCGTACCGGGGTTTTATGGCTTTTAAACGCGAACCTGTTGGCAAAAACAAAAGCTAGAAAGACCAATGGCGGAAATGTCACATTTATGAGCACGGCACACTCATTCACACGTTTTATTGCTGTCACGTGGGGATTTTGCTGTTTCCTTCAGTTTCAACCCTAAATTATGGACCATCTGACTGCCGGAAGGGTTCCACACCTGAGCCCACAGATAACAAACCCGTTATGACCGATCATTGGTCCCTTCCGGCACAGATACAACAGTAGGCCATGGAAATTACTGCTGTCGACCTGGACGGGTTTTTCTTCGTGAGTGGAATATGAAACGAAGTTAGAATCTTTCTTTGGAGAGGAATGGTCATTTTCGTTTGACTCTAACAAGATCATTTCCCCTTGGAATGTGCCGAAGTGCTGTCAAAATTTTCTGGCGTGCCAAAATAAAAATGACCTACTTCTGGGATCAACATCTTCGACAGGATAAATTCCTACATCAGCAATCAAGAAGCTCAATATGCGACGTTTTACGACAGTCCTCGCCCAACCGAACAGCAAGGAGTTGACGGAGAGGGAGGCAAGATTATGATTCAGCGATAAACACTTGACAAGGGAATGAAAACCGGAACTGACATGCAGTCAGGCGATATTTTTTTTTTCTTGCTGCTCACAATTTCATAGCTATCAGAGAGGGATAATCTTAATTCCCATCGTATCGTATTAAGACTAAGCCCCATCTTGCGGCTTATATCGACCGGTAAATGGTGCCTCGCTCGGGATTGCAATCGAATGGAGCGTTATTGCGGATGATGTGATGTGATAAATTCACCGGAAACGGCTGACAGAAATACATTTTCTGTAAGCCGTCGTTTAACCAAGTTATCGCCAAACAGAGAAAAAAAATCATTTTTCTTCATATATCAATTGAATTTGACTTTGCAGGGGATCTAGAAAAAAAAGACAACGATGACAAAGTGATGGGGTGGTTGAATTAACATTCTATTTTTTTTCTCAGTTGATGTAGTTCATTAAAATCATGCTTTCGTCGTCATTATTCTTGCAATCTTGTTGGGGTTTTGAACGAAGCACGATGAAATGACGCTTGGAATCAAAATTAAATACAATGTTCAATACAATCATTTCGGAGTGATTGAAAGATTGAATACAGTACTCTTCAGCATAGGCTCGAATTGTTTTTAGCACGGTACCTTTTTGGCAACAGCAGGGTTGTTAGTTCCGTACATGATGCTACTACAAATCGTGGAATGCTAAGTATTCGGCAAATTTCCGAATAATATTCACTTGTGTTTTTGGCTCTGGGTAGCCGGCTACCGAGAATGCGTTGAAATTTTTTCGGGTTTTTTTTTCAGTACCAAAATTCTGGGCCTAGACTGAGGGAATGGTTTAGGGTTCAGCTGAAAAAAATCAGGTTCGAAATCCAGATCAGGTCATGATTTTAGTTCTAGAACTATGGAACCAAACTCATTTTCAGAATCCAGGTTTCGAATTTAGTTCTAGAACCGAATTCTAAGGCTAAATTCTGAACCTGATTAAGAATCTAAAACTGAACTGTTCCAAAAGCTCCTGAATTCTGTTCCAAATTTAGTTCCAGCATGCAGGTTCTGAATTCTGGGATAAAATTCTGAAACTGAATTGAGAAATTAAATTCTGGTTCAGCAGTCAATTGTGGCATTTGATTCGAGGATCAGATCCAACATTTGGTTTCAGAATCCAGTTCTAAAATGCTGAAGTTGAAATCCTAGATCCTGAACTTAAGTAATTAAGTAATGACATTCAGTTCCAAAATCATGATTCAGTCATAGTTTTGAATTCTGAACCTGTAATCTGGAATAAAATTCTGAAACCTGATATTAAGATCAGCCTTCGTATGCACAAGAATTCAGGTTCTGATTTTAGTTCTAGGATTTAATCAAAAATTCAGTTCCCTGCTGCTGCTGATTGAAGGCGACTGTTCCCCACGACGTCCGAAAAGGTCCTGAGAGCTGCGATCTGAGCGTTTGGAGCTTTAAATCACGCATAATTTCATGATTTTCATGATTGATTTTTTAAAGACTTTTTCATAATTTTTTTTATGATTTTTTCATGAATTTTCATGATTATTTCATGGTTTTTTCATGGTTTTTCCATGATATTTTCATGATTTTTTCATGATTTTCAGAATTTTCATGATTTTTATGATTTTTCAGTTTTTCATGATTTTTTCTTGATTTTGTTATGATATTTTCATAATTTTATCCTGATTTTTTCATGATTTTTTCTTTTTTTTCCATAATTTTAAAAATTTTCTTAAAATTAATTTTTTTCTTGATTTTTGCATGATATTTTCATTATATTTTTATGATATTTCCATGATATTTTCATTATATTTAAATGATACTTTCATGATATTTTCATAATTTTATCCTGATTTTTTCATGATATTTTCTTTTTTTTCATAATTTTTATATGATTTTTTTACGATTTTTTCATCATTTTTACCTTTTTTTATATATATAAAAAATAGGTATCAAATTCGCTCAAACTTTCGAAAATTTTTCCGAGGCCCGGAGGGCCGAATGACATATACCAATCGATTCAGCTCGACGAACTGAGCAAATGTCTGTGTGTGTGTGTGTGTGTATGTGTGTGTGTCTGTATGTGTGTTGTCAACTAAGAGGTCGAGATCTCAGAGATGGCTGGACCGATTTTGATCAAACTAGTCGCAAATGAAAGGTCTCCCCGTCACCCAAAACGCTATTGAATGGTTTTGAGATCGGATGTTTACTTTTTGAGTTATTCGAAGTTTTATGTCAAAATTTTCAGTTTTTTTACAGTATCTGTCACAATTGACCTTGAAAACAGAATATGTTTTCAGACTTAGATTCCGCACGATAATACCTATTCAACAAGCCATAGATTGTTAAAATCCGTCCATTTTTAACGGAGATATCGAAATTTTTGTGTAAACGACTTTTCCCCCTATTCCAGCAGTAGGAGTTTTGAGCGCTGTATGACAAAGCACTGCTTGGGAGCAACGGAAAACACGATTTTTTATTCTGTTATATACAATTGTTTCTAAGTACCAAAAAGACTGTGTACAGCATCCTTTTTCATGACAATTTGCCTCGGACCGATTTTAGCACGGTTCGTTTTTGGCAACATAATCGTTCGAATATGACATATATAAACCAGATGATGGCAGATTTTTTTTAAATTAGGTATTGTTTTAAACTACTTACAGCAATAAATGCTGGACGAACATAACATCCATATACCATTCGAATCAGTTCGTCGAGATCAGCAAATGCGTGTGTGACAAATAATTTCACTCAATTTTCTCTGAAAATTTCTTTTCTACAAATTCAGATTCATACGAAAATTCGTATGCTCCCAAACAAAGTTCTTGAATTATGTTTGGTTCCGACCTCTGGTTCCGGAACTACAGGATGATATATGAAACGAAATCAAAATTGTGTAACTCATTCTTCTCGTAGATGGCTGAACCGATAAGAATCATCTAAGATGCAAATGAAAAGTTTCTAGATTCTTTAAAACATCTTGCTCTTCAGTCAGATCCAACTTCCGGTTTAGGGGATACAGGGTGATTAGTATAAAAATGTCTATTCCACATAAATTAAACAGGTTTAACGGTTTAGCAGATTTGGATAGTCGATAAAAAAAATAACTTTTTTCAGTTTTAGTGGTATTCAGTTGTCGATTCAGAAGGCACCTGAAAATTTAATTCGTGCTATGATTTCTCAAAGATGTCTTCACTGATTTTCAAATATTTTGAAACAAATGTAAACTATACAGCTATTCAGGTGAATTTATCTGACTTCGGCCATACCGATTTTAGAATTCCGGTTCCAGTATAAAATCGTTTCTCAAAGCTCAGTCGTTTCCTCAAAAAAAGCCTAATCGAATTTCAGAAACAAAAATTCAAATTGAATTAAACTTATATACAAAATTAATTAGTTTTATAGATACATACAAAAATTAATGAATTTTATCCAATTAAAGCTTCAAAGTTGTACTCAAAACTGTAATTTATTCGTCATATGGCCATACGAATCGGTTTGGGTTATGCTGGTTCCTGAATACCGGCTCAGGAAGTACCTTAAATTACCGTAAACTCTAAAGTGGAACTTACATATCATGGCATGTTTAATCGATTATCACACTACTAGATTTAAATTCGATTGTATTTCCAGTTTCGACATTACAGAGTAATGAGTAATTACAATCTCAAATTGTCGCTTAAAACGACGGTCATTAAAATAATGTAATGAAAACTTAAACACCGAAGAATATTCATGCAAAAAACACATGCGGATTGATAAAAAAGGTATCATTTCACTGCTAGGTGGATTAATCACGTTTTCATTATATTTTTCATAATTTTCATGATTTTTTATAATTTTTCATGATATTTTCTTAATTTTTTTATTATATTTTCATGATTTTTGCATGATTTTCTCATTATATTTTAATGATACTTTCATGATATTTTCATTATATTTACATGATATTTTCGTAATTTTATCATGATATTTTCATAATTTTATAATGATTTTATCATGATTTTTTCATAATTTTTTCATAAATATAAAGTTTTTATGATTTTTTCTTTCATAATCTTTCATAATTTAATTTCCTAATTTTTTCATGACATTTTCATGTTTTTTGCATGATTTTCTCATGATATTTTTATGATATTTTCATGATATTTTCATGATATTTTCATGATATTTTCATGATATTTTCATGATATTTTCATGATATTTTCATGATATTTTCATGATATTTTCATGATATTTTCATGATATTTTCATAATTTTATCATGATTTTTTCATGATTTTTTCATGATTTTTTCATAATTTTTTAATAAATATTTATTTATGAATTGTTCACGATTTTTTTTTATATTTTTTGCATGATTTTTTCATGATTTTTTTTAAATTTTTTAACAAATATGGTTTTTTTTATGATTTTTTCATGATTTCTTTCATAATTTTCATGATTTTAAAAATTTTCTTAAAATTATTTTTTTTATGATATTCATAATTATTTTTTGCCATGATTTTAAGAATTTTCTTAAAATTAATTTTTTTTTTCATGATATTCATAATTTTTATTTTTTGTCATGATTTTAAGAATTTTCTAGATTTTCATGTTTTTTCATGAATTTTCATGAATTTTACATTATTTTTGCATGATATTTTCATTATAATTAAATGATATTTTCATAATTTTATCCTGATTTTTTTTTCATAATTTTTCCATGATTTTTTTAATGATTTTTTTTATGATTTTTTTACGACTTTTTCATCATTTTTTATTATATTTTTCATAATTTTTTCATGAATTTTCTATGATTTTTTCATGATATTTTCATGATTTTTGCATTATTTTCTCATGATATTTTTATGATACTTTCATGATATTTTCATTACATTGCATGACATTTTCATAATTTTATCATGATATTTTCATAATTTTATCATGATTTTTTCATAATTTTTTCATAAATATAAATTTTTCATGACTTTTTCTTTCATAACTATTCATAATTTAATTTCCTAATTTTTCATAATTTTTTCATGTTATTTTCATGATTTTTGCATGATTTTCTCATGATATTTTTATGATATTTTCATAATTTTATCATGATATTTTCATAATTTTATCATGATTTTTTCATAATTTTTTCATAAATATGATTTTTTATGATTTTTCCTTTCATAATTTTTCATAATTCAATTTCTTAATTTTTCGTGACTTTTTCATGATATTTTCATTATTTTTTATTATATTTTTCATAATTTTTCATGAATTTTCCATAATTTTTTCATAATTTTTTTATAATTTTTAATGATGTTTTCCTAATTTTTTCATGATTTTTTTCATATTTTCATTATTTTTTCAAGGTTTTTATCATGATTTTCTCATGATATTTTCATGATATTTTCATGCTATTTGCATGATATTTTCATAATTTTATCATGATTTTTTCATATATATGAATTTTATATGATTTTTTTTCCATATTTTTCATAATTAAATTTTTTCATGAGTGTTTTTACGGTTTTTCATGATTTTTTGTAATATTTTTCATAATTTTCTCATGAATTTTCCATTATTTTTTTAAAATTTTCATATTTTCTTAATTTTTTCATGATTTTTTCATATTTTCATGATTTTTTTCATATTTTCATTATTTTTTCAAGGTTTTTATCATGATTTTCTCATGATATTTTCATGATATTTTCATGCTATTTGCATGATATTTTCATAATTTTATCATGATTTTTTCATATATATGAATTTTATATGATTTTTTTTCAATATTTTTCATAATTTAATTTTTTCATGAGTGTTTTTACGGTTTTTCATGATTTTTTGTAATATTTTTCATAATTTTCTCATGAATTTTCCATTATTTTTTTAAAATTTTTATATTTTCTTAATTTTTTCATGATTTTTTCATATTTTCATGATTTTTGCATGATTTTCTCATATTTTTATATTTTCATAATTTTATCATGATTTTTCATAATTTTTCATGATTTTTTTTTTATTATTTCATGATATTTTCATAATTATATCATGATTTTTTCAAGATTTTTTCATAATTTTCTCATAATTTTTTCAAAAATTTTTAATAAATAAAATTTTTATATGATTTTTCCATGATTTTTGCATGATATTTTCATGCATGATATTTTTATGATATTTTCATAATTTTATCATGATATTTCCCTGATATTTTTATGATGTTTCCATGATATTTTCATAATATTTATATAATTTGTTCATGATTTATTCATAAATTTTTCAAATTTTTTTCTGATTTTTTCACCATTTTCATGATTTTTTCATGATATTTTAATGATATATTAATGATATGTTCATAATTTTTCCATGATTTTTTCATAATTTTTTCAAAATAGTTTCATTTTTTCATGATTTTTATGATTTTTTCATATTTTTATGATATTTTCATAATTTTTTTACGATTTTCTAATGATTTTTTCATGATTTTTATTATTGATACAATTGATCGATTTTGACATTCATCGTCAAAGTCTTCGTTCTCATCCATTTATACGAATTCCCCATGCTAGAACCAATTACGGATATAATGAACCCTTTTCCAGTATGTGCCGTTTATTCAATAGTTGCTCACAGGAATTTGATTTTCATCTCTCTCGTAATGCGATACAACGATTATTCCATGATTCTTTATTTTTGCAGTTATAATACTAATGTTAATTCTTTCCGCTCGATCATCCCTTCGTTCTCTCCACCATCTCCATTGAAAACTAATAAATTCGCTCGTTGTAACTAATCCTGTTGTATCTCCTCTTCTCCGCTCTTAATCGTTCTTCTCTAATCTTTTTGAACACTAATTAGATCTATATGTCGGTTCTAACCTCGTTTGCTAGCCCTCTTTTTTTATCCGTCTTCCACCATCTTTTCGACTACTAATTAGATCTACATGCCGAACCTAACCCCGTTTCGTTCGCCAACTCTCATTCACCACTCCCTCCTTCTACCTCCCATTTTAAAGCATATTTCTTTTTTTCTTTAGTTTTAATGCAAAATCACCAACGTTTACCCGATGGGTTTAGTGTCGGAGTTAGTTAGCTAGGATTAGTTTTAATTGATAGTATTAAGTACATACATGTATCTGTTGGATTGTTGTAATCTGTTGATATAAACGATGAGGAGGTTTTATGCCTGCTGGAGTGAGAGATTATTATTTCAGCTCCAGTGGGCTTTTTCCTGCTCCAAATAAATAAATAAATAAATAAATAAATTTGTATGATTTTTATAATTTTATTATTTTTATGATTTTTCTGTTTTTGTAATTTTTATGATTTGTATGATTTTTTTCATGATTTTTGCATTATTTATTGAAAAATTTGATGATTTTGTCATGATTTTCCCATGATTTTTTCATATTTTTTTTTCATAAATTGAAAAACAAATTTTTTTTACATGATTTTTTCGTGATGTTTCCATGATATTTTCATATTTTTTTTCATAAATTTTTGATATTTTCATGATATTTTCATGATAATTTCATGATTTATTTATTTTTTCATTATTTTCATCATTTTCATATGGTTTTGTGTAGCTTGAAATTTGATCGAACGGGAAAAACAGATTGGAAAAATAAGATCAACATCTTTAGATATTTTTGCTAATGGGATTAATTCTATTTAAAAAATAAAGAAATAAGTGCTAACACCGAGCACAGATATGCGCAAAATTTCATGTTCTTGACAAAACATAGGCATTTAAACATTATTATTAACAAAATTTAAATCTATTGATACTAAGCAACTAACATAGGCCATATAGTAGAAAAGTGTGAAAAAAAATGTTGAACATGATTTCGGCTACGCTATGCTATATAGTGGCTAAGCCTATCAAATAAATTACAATATGATTTTATAGTTAAAAAACAAATTAATTTTGCCTTTCTCCATACGCTTAAATAAATCGCGTAAATTTAGGTCCTTGTAGATGCACATAAAAGGATCGTCGTAATTCACTTAAATACGATTCAAAACATATAAATTTAGCTGAAGTTTACATCGATACAGACACAAAAACGATTTTTACATGCTAACAGAAGTAATATTAATAATTAACGTCAAGCGTAAATTCCATTTTTTCTAAGAGAACAACGTTGTTGTTATAGATGAAAAACAAATAAAACCTGGTTCTGATATTGAAAATATTGTTGCTTAGAACTCCAAAACAAGATAATTGATTTTTCATAAAGGATTTGTTTGTTTCAATTAATATTTTGATGAGCCCCGAACATTTTATTTATTTTAAAATTTTGTCAAGGATTCTTCAGATCAAAGTTTGAAATGAAGTTCCCCTACATAATTTGTTATGTTACTTGGGCTCAGCACAGATCTCGAAACAATAGCAACAGGATAATAAGAGTAGAAAACTTCATCGATGACATTGTTTCAAGTTAACTTAACGAACTGTTAAGTCAAAAACAAAAACCAAACACACACGGAAAGTGACACTTTGCTCTGTCGTAAACAGTTCCGAACATTGCGATAGCACATTCACATACAAACGCTACTGCCTAAACTAGATTCAATGGCCTACTGCGAAAGCATCTGTCAGAATTTCTGTTGCCAGACGGCTCTCCCGTGGTTGGAAAGCTAATCGGTTCAAAACACGAAATCCTCAGTGCCTTGCAGTTGATCGAACAACGGAATCCGGTTCCGGTGATTCCATGCAAGCAAATATGTCCTACTATTTGCCAACGGTCAAATAAAACTGTCACAATAAACACTCACCAACTGCACCGGTGACCAGAAAAGCACCGGTAAAGTTGGTCTTTGTTTAGAGCTTTTGCCAAATGGCCGGTCTGGGATGGGGTGGGGTGGGGGAGTCTGTCGCCTGTTGAGCGAAAACTTTCTCCCACGGGAGGTAAGGCAGAACCTGCTGGAGGGTGACTGTTCGAAGTTCCTGTCCGAGGAGACGGAACGGGATCGAGGCGGTCGATTTAGAGCTGAAGGTTGGCTAGTTTTTACTGTCGTTAATAATCTTAGCACTTGTTGTCTTGTGTACCGGGTGTCCTTTCTGTTTCGATTCCCGTGCCTTACTTTCGGATCGTTTTCGGGAACTGAGAGATGGAGTGAAAGTTTCGAAAACTGTGGTTCGAGGGGCTGAAAGTTGAAACGTGCTAACCGAGAGTTAAAATATTTGCGGTACGATCGGTACACTACAATCCAATTAGGTAAATTAATTATTTACGTGTGGTACATGGGTTTATTGAAGTTCAATTTAATTATCTAATGCGATCGGGTGTAACCGTGCTGGCACTCATCACCAATGGATGCTGTGTGCAAGAGGAAGTAAAGCAGAAAATGCGTTGGAACGGTTCGGTAGGGGGGCGATTCATTCCATTCGAGAGGTTTCTTCCGATCTCGTGTTCGGAGCAAAGAACAATCGAAGTAATGTATCGGATCAAAGCAAGGACTAATCGAAGACATAAGTAAAGTAAAGTAAAGTAAAGTAAATAAGGAAAAAAAACTTGAAGCATAAAAGTTTTAGGAATCCGCAGCCGGTAATTGATTCAGCTTCCATTGATGTTACTTCAGACGAAATCGGATTGTTTGATCGTCAACTGAAAAAACTATCAATTGGAGGAGATTTGAGGTCGATTTAGAAAACTTTATACGGTTTTTCGCCCTTTTCAGTCATGGTATAACATTTTTAACCCACTTTACCCCATATTTCCGGATCCGGAAGGATCCAGATGAATCTATGATTTATAATTTATATAGAATTTAATCGCAATTAAAACAGTTGTTTGTTTTATACGTAGTGGCAAGATGCCAAATTCCCCCAAAATAGAACGGCATAATTATCGGCTCTCATGTATATTAATATCCTTACTGTGCGATCGAAATATCACTCTTCAATTCGGTGGAACAAGTGGTTTACCACACTGGATATTTCCTGGCGAGCTTCGACGTCCAAATCTGTCAGAAATATTTTTACTTTCAGTAGCTACCTATATTCAATAGATGGTGACCTCTAGGCGCAGCTACATCAGAGTTTATAACAGATCGGCTGAAAAGTTCGTATCGTTTCTATGAGAGGGCGCCACTAGAATTAAATCCGTACCATTTTCAGTTAGTACCAACCTTCAAAAGATACGTGTATAAATTTGACAGCTGTCTGATTATTAGTTTGTGAGATATTGCATTTTGAGTGAAGCTACTTTTGTTATTGTGAAAAAAATGGAAAAAAAGGAATTTCGAGTGTTGATGAAACACTACTCTTTGATGAAAAAAAGTGCCGCCGATACCAAAAAATGGCTTGATGAGTGTTATCCAGACTCTGCACCGGGCGAAGCAACAATTCGTAAGTGGTTTGCAAAATTTCGTACTGGTCATATGAGCACCGAAGACGATGAACGCAGTGGACGTCCAAAAGAGGCTGTTACCGATGAAAACGTGAAAAAAATCCACAAAATGATTTTCAATGACCGTAAAGTGAAGTTGATCGAGATAGCTGACACCCTAAAGATATCAAAGGAACGTGTTGGACATATTATTCACGAATATTTGGATATGAGAAAGCTTTGTGCAAAACGGGTGCCGCGTGAGCTCACAATCGATCAAAAACAACAACGAATTGATGATTCTGAGCAGTGTTTGGAGCTGTTATATCGAAATAAAACCGATTTTTTTCGTCGATATACAACAATGGACGAAACATGGCTCCATCACTTCACTCCGGAGTCCAATCGACAGTCAGCTGAGTGGACTGCACGCGATGAACCGAACCCAAAGCGTGGAAAGACTCAACAATCGGCCGGTAAGGTTATGGCGTCTGTATTTTGGGATTCGCATGGTATAATTTTCATCGACTACCTTGAAAAGGGAAAAACCATCAACAGTGACTATTATATAGCGTTATTAGAGCGTTTGAAGGACGAAATTTCAAAAAAACGGCCTCATTTGAAGAAGAAAAAAGGTTGGTTTCATCAAGACAATGAACCGTGTCACAAGTCGATGAAAACCATGCTGAAATTGAACGAATTGGGCTTCGAATTGCTCCCTCATCCACCGTATTCTCCAGATTTGGCCCCCAGTGACTTTTTCCTGTTCTCAGACCTCAAGAGAATGCTCGCTGGTAAAAAATTCAGAAGCAATGAAGAGGTAACTGCTGAAACTGAGGCCTATTTTGAGGCAAAGGACAAATCGTACTACAAAAATGGTATCGAAAAGTTGGAAGATCGCTATAATCGCTGTATCGCCTCTGATGGCAATTATGTTGAATAATAAAAACGAATTTTGGCAAAAAAATGTGTGTTTCTATTAAACGATACGAACTTTTCATGCCGAACTGTTACGTTAATAATTTGCAACCTCCGGAGAAGTCGCTCCGTCAACGGAACTACTGTGGATGTGATGATACACAACTCAGAAAACTTCCCGGTAGGAAAGAACTTGATATATGATTTCACTGTACACGGTCGGTAAACTCTGTAATCTAATATCGCGTTTGAAACTCAAGTTAACTGCAAAAATGCTAATTCGATTGACATTTTGAATGTTTTTGTTTAACTTAGTGGGCAGTAGAAAACATGATTAATCTGTAATTGGTATTCGACCAGAAAAAGTTTTGGAATCACTGGTCTATGACAACATGGTTTTACAATTTAAGGCAATTTTGCACTGTTATTTCTTGATTGAGTGCCGTAGAAATCGAAATATATTCTCAAAACGAGCGAAAGACTTTTTCAGCCATTTCAGCTAGAAAACTGTTCGAAAGATAGATTATGCAACCAAAGCCGCTTCTTTCATTCCACTGGGTGACATTGCTTGTAAAAAAAACGAAAAACGATCACAGCAAACCATGCGCTCTGCCTGCAACGATAACATAATCATATTTGCGAGTCTGCCGCAGTAGGTCTTGATGAACTGTTGTTCTTCGTGTTGGTTTTCTTGCAAGAGCCGCTCGTACATGAGGCAATCTACCTTGATTGCACGCCCCGATCAGAAGTGAATTGTGCTATCGGAGCAAAATCTGATCACCGTGAAAATCTTGCATTATTAATTCAGTATCGTTTATTTAGCTGATGCTACGGTAAAAGTAAAAACGAACTTACCGGGAAAATCTGAATACGGTTACTCAATCGGGATCTGCAATCAAGTGTCACCATCAGATTGTGTGGAACTCATCTACTATGCCGCAGTACGTTCACCGAGGACGGAAAAGTGCAAGTTTTAATCTCCCGCTTGTGTTGATATTAATTTTCATGTGCAGCGACGGTAGCGACAAACAAGCAACTCCCCTGGCTGAGGATCGGTGGCATCGTGATTCCAGGCCTAGCTACAAAGTGCCGGTCGGGGACAAACCGTATGAGCAGCAAAGTTATCGTTTGTCATTTTGTCTCGTCAACATTTTATAAGAAGATTACGATTATGTTGACGCTCGGAACAAACGGTGGGAAGTGCAAGTCGAAGCCTACTGTGTTCATGTGCAGGCTGATTAAAAAGTAGACTTGCATCTTCCTCGGCGGTCCTATTTGCTACAAATTATTCAAACTGTTGTTGTTTCGTAAGTAGAACCACCGTACGAACGATAAGCCGCCTTGTGTATGTGAGTAGAACATATTCATAAAACATTGTGTTCATATTTTATTCGCTAAATTTCTATTTTATGTTGAAGCTAGATTCCAAACCCAATCGATTTCTGTCCAAGCCATTCGAGGTGATGAGTATGGATAGAGGGTGATTGATGAGTGTCAACACTTCGTCTGTGTCATCATAACAAGAAAAACTAAACGAGCCATAAATTGCCGGCAACCGGGCCACAATCAGACAAAAAAATGACAAGTTGACAACCAGATTCATGCCTACTAGATTAGTACCGTATGAGGCAACTTGATATCAATTTACTAAATTGAATCACTTACAGCAGAATGCCGGCGGCCAAACCGAAAACCACGGCGCTGACTACAATCCGTCCCCTGGTTTCACTCGAGGAACAAATTCAATTAAGCCGTTTTCCCATCTGCAGTGTGCAGCAATCTGCCCTGACGCAGAGAGTCGTTTGCGGTTTTCTCGGCCGAATTCGGATGTTCTAAGCAAGCCAGTTTCTACAACAAACTCCAGTCGGCCGCCCCTGCACGACACGATGAAACTTTTCTCACCGCAATGTTCGATGATAAGCTGCTGGGGGGCTGCCCCCGTCCACCCAGCAGTGTTAATTAATTTCCTCATCGAAACCGGCTCGCCGACCAAAAGAGAGAGAGAGCACCGGAAGGATGCGGACTGGAAGTTTCAAAACCAAGCTGAAAATCTGTTCTAATCGATCTGAGTGCTCTCAGCGAAATTCGACCGGATCCTCGAGTGAAAACTCTTCAAAAACTTACATCCTAAATCGTCGGAACTGTGGTTTTCTTCCCTTGGCCTCTGGCGCGCTCGTAAATATATGGCGCATCTACTAAATGCACTGGCACTTCAGTACACATGAACGGATGGGAGTTTTTTTTTTTGCACTCACCAAGTAACCAAACAAATAACAAAGCAACCATTGGGGAACTGGTAATGAGAAACAATTTATTAGTATTAAATGCAGTAGCAGCAGCAGCAACAGTAGCAGGCATGTATCGTTTAATATATAACAAAGAAGTGCCTCCTTGGATTGCAACTCTTCTGCTTCCCGTCTATCTGAGGGCACCTTTCTAGCGAGAATTCGGATAGGGCTGTACCGTGACGCCTTGGTAGGATCACTAACTTCGAGAGCGTCACTCTATCGTCTTCTTTTGAGTTAAAGTTATTTTTGGCCCCGGGGCCCGACCTCGCTCCGGATGAGTTTATTTTGATGAGCTCTGAGAATTCACGTGGAAATGGTTAAGTAGGATACACTCCATAAATTCGGAGCTTTTCATACACAAGCGAAGGATAATTAATAGTTGGTGAGTAGTACGGCGTTAGCAACTTTGGACGCCCGCACCCAACGGACCGTGGAATTCTGAATTTTCCAAGAATAACAAAGTAACTTAAGTTGAGTTGATGAGTTTACGACTGAAATCAGTTTCCATCGAAACAAACAATTCATTTCACGGAATGCTCCATCGCACCGCAACGGTCACGGCCTACTTGGTCGAAGTCGAAGTCGAGAAGCACTTGGTTTTTTGGTATGGCGGTCACGTAATTTGGCCTATCGGACCACAAGTCGGGAGAAGGAAACACGATCCATTGTTTTACAAAATACAACAATGAAACTTTTCGTACATGCACCAGCAGAAGAAATCCCACTGGTTACTACAGTTATTTGAGTTATTTAGCATTTTCTTCCAGCAGACCCAGAAACCATCATCGTCAACAAACCGAAATTTTGGCACGGACCGACTTCGACCGTTTGCTTATTCATGACAGGGATATTGAGTACGTACGTCTGCATTGCTTCTTCGTCAGCCAGCGGAGACTTACCTTAAAATCCTTTCACCAGATTGGAGAAAAAAGAAAGAGGACATCATAATCTTCTGATTTTGATTTTGTAAAACCATACGCTCGGTACATTCTTTGCATTCTGAAACAACAACAGATAAATCCTAGTGAGGGCTGTCGGAATCGAATCGAAAAAGCTGGTCAGGTTTCCGTTTCCAGTCTATGTTTTCTCCGTTGCTACTGCCATTGGTCACAAAGTCTTTCGATTCCGCTCACGTTCCGCTTCGTTCCATGAAAGAAACAACAACGCTTTGATTCATTGGATGGAGCATTCACCCGTTGGAAGAAAATTAGAAAATCTTTTCATTGATTTACACTGCATTATTGGCAATCTGTTTTGTTCCGGAAGGGACACGAACAACATTTAGAAGTGCAGCCACAGCTAACTTGATCTGCGTCAAAGTAGGCCACCGAAACGTAAGTTGAAAAGTATTAGTCAAGGCTGTCACTTACCAGCAGAACTGCAAAACTGTTTACAAATGAGTCTCGTGTCTATCGGACAGTTTGCATCGGTGACGAATGGCTCGTAAGATGCTGCATCGCATCTTACAAATTCATGGCATCTGTCTTGCGTCTT
The DNA here is from genome assembly GCF_030247185.1 of Malaya genurostris. NCBI lineage: Eukaryota > Metazoa > Arthropoda > Insecta > Diptera > Culicidae > Malaya > Malaya genurostris. The sequence goes on along the minus strand of NC_080570.1, from coordinate 165,662,189 downwards.
GCCACGTCCGGACGAGCAACTCCGAGGACCAAACAAACGGAAAGTATGAAAAAAAACTACTGTTCAGTGAACGAACTCGATTCTGGCTTCTGGTTTGTTTTATGTTTTTCGATGCGTTCGGGAATTGAAATACTTGTTTTTGTCGTGAATACGACTTGCTTTAATATGGGGCGCCTTTTCAAAATTTACCCGCTGAGAGAGTGATAAGTTTTGGATCGAGAATATCTCTTGTTGTATCTAACGTATCAACATTATTTTCGCTACATACCATCTGAAATATGATCATCAATTTATGATAACTTTTTCAGTTTTTTGACATAATCACAACTTATTCAAAACTAAAGTTTTCCTAAATGTTTGGAGTATCAAAGCAGAAAACTTATGAGCAGAAAACTTTTCCGAGCCGATGGTTTGGATGTAGTAAGCGACAATTCATTTCTGCGTAACCTACTGAATAGGTCTGAAAAGGTTAACACTTGATATATTTCGGTCATTCTTGTTTGTGCAGTTGACTGAACAGGAAGTGAGGCATGTGCATCATTTCGGTTGGTTGAGGTCCACAGCTCAGTTTTAGTTCCAGTATCCAGAATTTAGTTCCAGATACAGAATCAAGCAATTAGCTCTGCTGCATGGCGGTTTTTTTTTGTGCATCGTTCGCAGTGTAAGTTTCAATTCAAACAAGAGCGATTGCGTCATCCAGCTGCTGGTCGTTTGCATTGCAATCAGCCCTTCAAAGGGCTCTAAATGTTATCTAAAGAACCTTTAGAATTACTTATCTGTTGAAATATGCAAATCGGAAATGAAAAAAATAAGTTTAGTGAAGGTTCACAGTCTGATAGATTCTAATTAGAAAAATTTCGCATACTTCTCCCTTAATATGGAGCGCCTATTAAGAGCTTATCTTTTGTTCCATTTAACATAGTTTTCTCTCAACATAATTTTCAGTAGCATGAAGTAACCACAAACAATTCGAATTGCATTTTTCCTAAATATTTCAGAAGTGAATAAGCTAACCAATTGATACTTCATTAATTCTAGTCTACGTAGTTGACTCCATCAGTTTAGACCAGAATCCATTTCTAGAGTTCAGCTCTGGATTTCAGATTAAGATTTCCACAATCCAGATCTTAAATTCCTCGTCCAGAATCCAAGACCACAATCGAGTTCCACAATTCTGAATCTGTAGTTGGAACCGAATTTTAGAACTTGATTCTGCGCCTGGATTCTGGAACTGAGATCATGGTCTCGATTCTAAACCTGGGCTCTAGAACTAAATTTCAGAAATGAATTCTGGACTAAGATCTAAAAATTTGAAACTGAATTGTGGAACTGAAGATGCTTATCAGACTAGAATTCAGTTTCAAAGTTCAAGGTCAGTCCGGAGTTCAGAATTCAGTATCAGAATCCTGAAACTGAGTTCTAAACCTGAAGCTCTATAACTTCAGACAGAAATCTAGGATTATAAATCAGATTCAAAATTCAATTGTATTTACAGAATTCAGTTCTAAAATACACTACAGAATCCATGTTCAGAATTCAGTTCAATGCAGGATTAGAATTTGGTCCAAGAATTTAGTTCTACAGAAGAATAACTGAAATCAGGAAATAAAATCTGAAGATTTTTGAACTAAATCAATTTGAAGCTAACACTCAGCTGTAGAACCTAGATGGAGAGTACGTTACTAGTATTCAGGTTAAGAATTCAGTGTCGAGTCATAATCCTGGTCTCGAATTTAGTTCCACAACGCAGATTCAATAATCAGTTCAGCAATCCAGATTTAAGTTTTAGAATTCAGATTCAAAATTCAGTTCTAGTTCAGTCGGCTTCTACAATTGGTTCCAGAAATCCAGGTTCAAAGTTCATATTCTTCAATATAAAAAAAACTGAATCATTCATTTTATTCGTTTTCACGTCCTCCGGTTATGTCTCTGACATTACTCACCCGTCTTTTTTTTGCGTTACCGTTCTGTCCAAGCTAGATTATACCCTTATCTTTTGTTGGAGACTTGATGGCATTAAGTATTTTTTTAGTCTATTTTCAATTCTTGTGATTCGGCGCTTTGTTGTAAAAAATTGTTCACAAAATTTTTAGCAATGTTTAACATTTGATAATTATTATTAAATTTTAATTTAATTCAATTTAAAGCAAGAAAAAATTCATACAAACTGAACTAATTTGATTTATTTCTCCACCAAGCATGAAACTGCCTCGTTTTTTTTTGTACTAACAAAAATACATCCTACGCTTACAAACTACCACTGGTGCGAAAACCATTCAGACAATTAAATAAGAAATAATCGTTTTTTTAAATTTCGAGAAAAAATAATTAGTATCTCAAGTACCTTGAACTCAATGGAAGAGCTCCCCCCACTTGAAGAATATGACTTCCTCGTTTGTTCGATTCTGGAGGCCGCAGAACAAGCCCAAACCAAACGATTTCTTGGCCCATCCTCTAACAGAAGGCCTCCAAACCCTGTGCTCAGATGCTAAACACGCGAAACAAAATGCTTTCAAGACGTTTTTAAAACGAGGAGGAGGAACTCCTCAGAATTTTGAAAATTCTTGACAGTAGAAACCAAGTACAAGAGCATACTTCGGGCCAAGAAATGTAGCTATTGGAGACATTTTGTCGAAGGTTTGTCAAGAGAAACCTCAATGAGCACTCTTTGGAACGCGGCCAGACGAATGAGGAATCGTAACGTAGGAAATGAGAGTGAGGAATACTCGAATCGATGGATATTTAATTTTGCGAGGAAAGTTTGTCCAGATTCTGTTCCTACGCATAGCATTATTAAGGATTCTTCTCCAAATGATGATTCCATTAATAGCCCCTTTGATGGAATTTTCTATAGCACTCTTGTCTTGTAACAATAACGCTCCTGGGTTGGACAGAATTAAATTTAACTTGGTGAAGAATCTGCCCGACCTCGCAAAAAGACGTTTGTTGGAATTGTTCAACAAGTTTCCTGAGTAAAATATTGTTCCACCTGACTGGAGGCAAGCGAAAGTTATCGCCATTTGAAAAAATTATTCTACGACATCTCGACACTTGGGTCGAGACGAACGGTTTGTTGTCAGATATTCAGTTTGGCTTCCGTAGAAATAAAGGGACGAATGATTGCCTTGCATTACTTTCGTCTGACATCCAAATTGCCTTCGCTCAAAAACAACAAATGGCATCTGTATTTTTGGACATAAAAGGAGCATTTGATTCAGTTTTCATTGATGTTCTTTCAGACAAGCTCCACCAACATGGACTTCCACCGGTAATAACAATCAGAATTAGCTACATGGGTCTCCCGCAAGGCTCATGCCTCAGTCCGGTTCTGTATAATTTCTATGTAAACGACATCGACAGCTGTCTAGTAACCCCCTGCGCACTAAGACAATTGGCAGATGATGGCGTGGTTTCAGTTACTGGACCCAAAGCTGCTGATTTGCAAAAACCCATTGCAAGATACCTTAGATAACTTGTCCGTTTGGGCTGTTCATCTGGGTATCGAATTCTCTGCGGAGAAAACAGAGCTGGTCGTCGTTTCGAGAAAGCATGATCCCGCGCAGCTTCAGCTCCATATGATGGGAAGCTCCATATGATCCAACAGGTTCTAACTTTTAAATACCTCGGGATGTGGTTGCATTCGACAAATACAATGAGTCTTGAAGTTCTGGCGGGAGTTCTTCCAGTTTTTGGGAGCTTTCCTCGCGACTGCTAGTAAGATGTGAGGTGCTGAATCCCATGGTAATTGATAATTTCGAACGATTAGTCGAGCTTCGATCTCAAACAAGATTCATGACAGTATATTTTAACCATATGTCACAGGAAATCGACCCTTTAAGATATATTCCTATCCGTGTCAGCCTCCTAAATGTCCCTGACTCAACTTTATTTTTCGACACATCCATGCAGCGCGAAGTGCGTGGAATCCCGGAACACCTACGCTCGTTGGAAATACCAAAAATATTTTCAAGTAAGTTCAAGCATATTGACTTTGAGAAAATGTTTTTCACGGACGGATCACGAATTAAAGAGGCTACTGGGTTTGGTATATTCAACAATAATGTTTCGGCTTCATTTAGGCTACAAGAACCTGCATCTGTTTATATAGCAGAGTTAGCAGCAGTTCATTATAGTTTGAGTGTAATCGTCACATTAATTCCAAACCATTATTTCCTCTTCACAGATAGTCTGAGTGCAATTGAAGCCATTCGCTCAAACATGACTGGCAAGACTGAACCGTTTTTCCTGGGCAAAATAAAACAGTGCCTGAACGACATATTGAACAATAATTATCTAATCACTATAGTCTGGGTCCCGACTCATTGCTCCATTCCTGGCAATGAAAGAGCCGATATTTTAGCCAAACGTGGTGCTATTGAGGGTGAAATTTATGAGAGACCAATTGCTTTCAACGAATTCTATAGCTCGTCTCGCCAAAGAACACTTGCCAGCTGGCAAGCTTCTTGGGATAAAGATGATCTGGGTCGGTGGATGCACTCAATTATTCCGAAAATATCGACAAAGGCATGGTTCAGGGGACTGGATGTGAGTAGAGATTTCATTCGTGTGATGTCCAGACTCATGTCCAATCACTACACGTTAGATGCACATCTCCTTCGAATTGGGCTCTCCGAGACTAATCATTGTGCTTGTGGCGAAGGTTATCGAGATATTGATCATGTCGTTTGGACATGCGTGGAGTATCGTGATGTCAGATCTCAACTAATAAATTCCTTGCGTAGCCAAGGTAGACTATCCAATGTCCCAGTTCGTGACATTCTTGCTTGTCGTGACGTTCCTTTCATGAAACTTCTTTATCATTTCATCAAGTCCATTGGAGTTTCAATTCAAATTTTATTTTATGTTAGACTGTTTTTTCTTCCGTGAGTTCAACCGATAACCAACTATCTTATATTAAATAAAAGTGATGAACTCCCTTCCTAAAACGTCTTTCGATTAACTAATGAATACCAACATACTAATATGATATTCGAAATGTATTAGGTTTAAAGTACTATGTATTGTGGATGCCACGGCGAAGAAAAACTTGTGTGTATTGCCTATGAAATAAACGTATTCATGAGAAAAAAAGTTAATTAAACCCATAATTCAGATCTACTGAAGGAAAACTCAAGGAGAGACGAGGACGTAGATTGCTTGAGCTTGACCGAGCACCGCTGGTTACTACTAGCGTTCCAACTTTTTTTTTCAGGCTTGGTATCAGGAGTGTTAATAATTAAGAGAGAAGAGTAGAGAAATCAGCGGAAGGAGAATTTTACGAAATAGGATGAAATAAGCGAGAAAGCAACAAACAGGAAATAGGAAAAATAGAAATCTCAAACAAAGGAAAAAGGTTCGGATAGTAAATGGTAAATGAAAAAATTGAGATAGAGACTAGACACAACGCCTAAATTAAAAGAGAAGTAACAAAATTGGTAAGAGAAAAATAGATTGGAATATCAAAGGACTGTCAAAAATAACTTATTTTACAATTGACTTTAATGCAAACGACAAACCAAACAGCGCCATTCAAACCTGAAAACAACAACAATCCATCTAAGCAAATACGTCAGTTTGGCTGTCATTGTCCTATGTGTGATTAGGTTTACAGGCAGTGCAGTCCGTCCGTTCGAGTAGCTTTCAAAACAATGACGAAAATTCCTGCTCATCTGGAATGAGTGACAAACGAGCCAAATTGGCAAGAAACTGTGCAAACAAACTGCTCCGCATATCACAAACGCTTGACAGCTACCAAATCCCGTGGTGGTAACTCGAAAGTCCTGTACGGTCTGCCCTGTCCAAGGCGATACTTTAGCAGAGATGGCAGGGATGAGAAACGAAACTCAGCACCGTTAATCATGTTTATCAACAAGCACCCGGACTGATAGTGACTCTCATCGAAACTGTCCCACACATATTAGCATCAACAAGCAAGTAAAACTGTGATAAATTCAATTATACCATGACACGGCCTACTAAGTTGGTTGCCATGGTCAGCGACAGAAGCCTACACAAATGATCAGACAAGTTGAGTCGACAGGCGGCAGCCCGGTGGTGCTAATTTCATTTTCACAAATTCAGTTCACTTGTTTTGAACGGGGCCGGGGTTGATGTGGGGATCTCCTTCCCTACCCCCGGGGACATTCAGCTGCTGGGTAAATCATAACTCGGCTTTGGTTGACTATTACCCGTTGCGCTACCCCGACTCGGTGAGTGAAGAAGATTTTCGCTTTCAAAATTGAACTAATTTTCACTAACGTAATAAGTGGTATTTTCAGTGGAGAACCACTGACAAGCCTACTGCTGCTGTTGATGCTGATGGTGATGATGATAATGATTATGATGATGATGATGTTGATGTAAATTGGGGCTCTCGGTTTCCGCTGTAGAGTAGTTTGGCCAGGAGGTTTGCCAAATGTCTGGTTGAAAGTTTAATTTATCGACCATGTTTAGAAATCTGTACCAAGGAACGATCGATACTGTTCTGTTGGTATTTAGTAGTCCAGCGAAGAAGGTCAAGAATCGAACATGTTAACGTTTTGACTGGCGAAAAGGCTTCGATTGCAACGGGAGATATTTGCATCTGAAGGATGATGGGTTCTGTTGGAAACTACTGAAGCAGTCACTAGGTTTTGAAAGATGTCAAAAGAATTCATCTTATGAATTCAACTGATAGTCCAAAAAAAAAACAAGTGTTAATTCTCGTCGAACAGACACGGATATGAAAATGACGGACGAATGTCAACTGCTACCGACCTACAGTTTGCAATCCAACCAACCGTTGAAATTCAATAGAAACCTAACTGAAGGAAAATTTTCAAACCACATAACTAAAGGGTGATTTTTTAAGAGCTTGAGAACTTTTTTAAACAATAAAACGCATAAAATTTGCAAAATCTCATCGGTTCTTTATTTTAAACGTTAGATTGGTACATGACATTTACTTTTTGAAGATAATTTCATTTAAATGTTGACCGCGGCTGCGTCTTAGGTGGTCCATTCGGAAAATCCGCTTTTTTATCGACAAATTTTGTTCAGCGATGAGGCTCATTTCTGGTTGAATGGCTACGTAAATAAGCAAAATTGCCGCATTTGGAGTGAAGAGCAACCAGAAGCCGTTCAAGAACTGCCCATGCATCCCGAAAAATGCACTGTTTGGTGTGGTTTGTACGCTGGTGGAATCATTGGACCGTATTTTTTCAAAGATGCTGTTGGACGCAACGTTACAGTGAATGGCGATCGCTATCGTTCGATGCTAACAAACTTTTTGTTGCCAAAAATGGAAGAACTGAACTTGGTTGACATGTGGTTTCAACAAGATGGCGCTACATGCCACACAGCTCGCGATTCTATGGCCATTTTGAGGGAAAACTTCGGAGAACAATTCATCTCAAGAAATGAACCGGTAAGTTGGCCACCAAGATCATGCGATTTGACGCCTTTAGACTATTTTTTGTGGGGCTACGTCAAGTCTAAAGTCTACAGAAATAAGCCAGTAACTATTCCAGCTTTGGAAGACAACATTTCCGAAGAAATTCGGGCTATTCCGGCCGAAATGCTCGAAAAAGTTGCCCAAAATAGGACTTTCCGAATGGACCACCTAAGACGCAGCCGCGGTCAACATTTAAATGAAATTATCTTCAAAAAGTAAATGTCATGTACCAATCTAACGTTTAAAATAAAGAACCGATGAGATTTTGCAAATTTTATGCGTTTTATTGTTTAAAAAAGTTCTCAAGCTCTTAAAAAATCATCCTTTATAATCATCACAGTTAAGCTCAATCAATTTGCATTGCTTTATTTTCTGGTGTGAAAATGAAGTGATCAGTTGGAATGAAATTGTTTTTTTTTAAATACGCGAAAATATAAAAAATGGACACCGCAATCAAATTCCACCCAGTTAACTGCGATCTGTTTCAAGTGATCACGTGTCTGCTGCAGTTGACAGTTTGGACTGGTAGCTTAAAGTGCCCTGCTTACAAGAGGGCGACTGCGGGCCAACAGTAATGGAGATAACCCAGATAAATCTGAATCATTGTGATACCGCACAGCAACTGTAATGGCAGTCAATGACAGAAACGAAGTGCGATGTTGCGATAATCTCAGAGCCGTATCAAGTTCCCCCTGATAAGATATTTTGGAAAGACAGTAGAGAGTCGATCATCGACGTCACGTTCTGCAGTCCTAATCTGACAGCAAACATGAATTGGAGAGTGAGCGAGGAATACACTCATAGCGATCACCAAGCGATACACTATCGCATCGGCCAACGAATCCCAGTGGCGACACGGAGAAGGATTACCGATGGGCGAAAGTGGAAGACAAAAACCTTTAACAAGGACCTCTTTATTGAGGCACTTCAACCGGACGGCGGCGTCGATAACATCGATGTGATGGCTTGCGACACCACAATGCTGCGAAAATCGGAACCAACGAATAGCCGCCGCCCAGCTTACTGGTGGAACGAGACGCTCAGTACGTTACGAGCTGCTTGCCTCAGAGCCAGAAGGCGGGCCCAGAGAGCAAGGACAGAAACAGAAATAGAGGAACGCAAGTCGAGAAGCCAAATTGCTACAAGAGACTGTGTCGAGAAGCAGACGCCAATCCCTGGGGGGACGCGTATCGAGTTGTGGTGACGAAAATCAAGGGTCCGTAGCTGAAATGTGCCCGAACAAGTTGAAAGAGATCGTGGAGTGTCTCTTCCCGAAGCACGACCCGACTACTTGGCCACCAACACCATATGGCGAAGAAGAAGCCGACTCTGCTGATCGGCAAATTTCTAACGAAGAGCTTACACAAGCCGCATAGCGACTGAAACCCAAGAAAGCTCCAGGCCCGGATGGGATACCAAACGTGGCGTTGAAAAACCGCGGTTCTGGTGTATCCAGACATGTTCCGAACTGGGTTACAGAAGTGTTTGAACGAAGGCAACTTCCCAGACATGTGGAAGATCTAGAAGCTGGTGTTGCTGCCGAAGCCAGGTAAACCACCGGGTAATCCTGCCTCGTATAGGCCTATTTGCCTGCTGGACACACTTGGGAAACTCCTGGAAAGAATTATTCTCATCAGGTTGATGAAATGCACTGAAGGCGAACGAGGATTGTCGAACATTCAGTTCGGTTTTCGTCAAGGAGTGTCGACGATTGATGCAATTCGGACAGTGCTTGAGAGCGCTGAGAAGGCGTCCAAACCGAAGCGAAGAGGTGACCGATACTGCGCCGTGGTTACAGTGGA